>NC_056729.1:1466904179-1467069179 GCF_019279795.1 Protopterus annectens
TGAGTCCTGGGGAATGCCACTTGTAATCAGTTTAAAGTCGGACCTAGCTCCCGCAACTCTCACCATGTGGGTTCTGTCCATGAGCCAGTTGGCAACCCATTTTGTGACGTAGGGGTTTATGTTCATGCTGGTGAGCTTGTCTATAATACCAGAATGGGGAATGGTGTTGAAGGCCTTTGCGAGGTCTAGGTAGGCTGCATGTACCACCTTTCCCTTGTCTATAGCCTTGGTAACTGTCTCATAGAAGTCCACCAGGTTTAAGAGGCATGATCTGCCCTTAAAGCCGAACTGGGTAGGGTCCAGTGTTTGTAGGTTCCCAATGTTTCTGTTAATGATTTCCATGATGATGCTCTCCATAGCCTTGCAGACCACACTAGTCAGGCTTATAGGGCAATAGTTCCTGGGGTCTGTTGTGGCTCCACCTTTGTGGAGCGGAATAACCATTGCTGTGTGCCACTCTATGGGTACGTAGCCTGTGGAGAGGCTGAGTTTGAACAGTGTGTTTAGGTGAGGGCTTAGTTCGTCTTTGAGCTCATGTAGGATGCAGCCTGGGACACCGTCCGGTCCCACTGATGCTGTGTTTTTGGCTTTGGAGAGGGCTGCTTTAACCTGAGTGTCTGTGATTTCAGGGGCTCTACATTCTTCTGGTAGGGTTATGGGCCATTTTGGGGGTGAGAGTGGGGTGAAGTTTGCACTGAACCTGTCTGCCAGGATGTTGGCGATATCAGTTGGTTCAGTGTATTTTGTGCCATTCTGCACAAACTCCGAGCAGATCTGATCATTGCCACTTAGATTCTTGACATAGCTAAAGAATGCCTTGTGGTTATCTTTGGAGTCCATGGCAATTTTTCTTTCGAAGCACGCCTTGGATGATTTTATGAGGGATCGTAGTTTCTTGCTGATGAGGGATGTCTTCCCTTCTTGGGATTTTACTCTTTTCTGTACTAGTTTCCTCCTTCTATTGTATAGCTTGTTTTTGGCAGGGGTCCACCAGACTGGTTTTCTTTTCTTGGAGGAGTGAGTCTTGGTTTTGTTTGGGATAGCACGATCCATGCATTCTTGTAGGTGCCCATAGAGTGCATTAGTAAAGGATTTTGCAGCTTGGACAGCGTTATCCTTTAGCATGGGGTTTTTGAAACTTTCCACCTCGGTCTTAAGTAATGTGAAGTTTGCTTTTGAAAATTTTTTCACAGTGGTTTCCTTGTCCAGGGGTGGGGGCGGAATGTGGATATCCAGAGTGATTTGTTTATGGTCAGATCTAACCAGCGAGGGGTTGACCTCCGGTTTAGAACACCGGTCGCCCATGTTGGTGATGTCCAGGTCCAATATGTTGTCACCTCTGGTGGGAGTGTGGACCAGTTGATCCAGGGCATTTGAGTTTATAAATTCTAGGAAATGTTGAGCAAGGAAGTTAGTACTTGAGTAGTTCTCTCAGTTAATGTTTGGGTAATTGAAATCACCCAATATTAGGGTGTTTGGTAGGACCTTTATGTTTCTCAGTGTTTCCAGAAACATGAAATGGGGGTCCTGGGACATAGTAGGGGATCTGTAGCAAGGTACAATTTGAATTGCTGTTTTGCACATTGTTAGTTGCACGTGGATGATCTCTGAAATATCGTGCTGTGCCACTAACCTGGAGGTGTGGGTATCCTTGATGAATATGGATATGCCTCCGTCTTTTGTATTTCGGTCCAGGTTCTGTGGCCGAAATGTATGGTAGGAGTTGTAGCCTTGTAGTGCTGGGGTGCTCTCTGGAGCCTTAAACCAGGTTTCTGTTACTACACACATATAGATTTTCTCCATACTGAGGACTGCCTTGAGTGTGTGCATTTTGAGGTTTAGACTTCTGGCATGGAGTAGCATTAACCTCAGTTTTTTCTTACTTGTGCTATTTATGGCAGTGGGTTTGTTTTTTGAGCCGTGCCTAAAAAGGCTATATGGGGGTGGCAAGAGCCTTGGCCAGTAATCGAAAGCCTAAGGGTGACAGGTGCAAGCCGTCTCTAGCGAAGCAGCGTGGCTTGTTGAGCATGTCATCCCAGGCGGACAGATGCTGGATCCCCTTTGAATGACACCAAAAACTTAGCCAATTGTTGAAATTGATAATTTTTTCTTTATACCGTGGTATAATTCTTGGTGAGGGCAGGATGTTACTCAGGATCAGGGTCATACCGGCCTGGGCTATGTGATCAGAGAGCAATTTCATGTCTCTTTTCATGTAGTCCAGGGAGGTATGGCTCAGGTCATTCACACCAACATGGACAATGACAGAGTCATATTTGTACTTGTTCTGGAGTGACCTGAGTGCTTGTGTTATGTGGCGGATTCCTGCCACCAGACAGGCAGCTAACAGTGACCTTCTCCTTATTCAAACTAGTGACTGGGACATCAGTGCGCCTGACTATAGAGATATCTATTACTAGTGTGTTGGGTATGTTATTTAGCCTTAAGGGCTGTGATTGCATGGCACACTGGTTTTGTGAAGTATGTGTTTCATGGTTTGTGTTGGGGGGTGGAGGTTGCTTGGTTATCTGCTTTGGAGGTCTCTGTTGCTTTTGCAGATTTTTATTTAGAGCCTCTGAGTATGTTTTTGTGTTATTTATGTGTGTTTTTTGCCGGTGCTGGTTTAATGGGTCTATGGGAGACTGGTGGTGTGATGCAAGTATTTCCCTTCTCCTCTTGACTGTCTGATTTAGTCTTGGGTTGAGAGTGCTTAGCCTCCAGTTTGGCTGTATAATTGCATCTCTCGCATGCATTAGTGTTTGGTGGTAGGAGGAGAGGGTTGTCTGTGTACATGAGGCAGTTGTAACATTGCCTCAAAATGCCCAGATTCACCAGTTGGACTGTAGAGTTCCTTATCATTTCTTAACTTTTAAGAGCAAGTGGATACCTACACCATTTTCTGATGTTCTAAATCTGCAGCAGTATGGTCAGCAAAATACAACATTAGAGTCTTCCTCAACTCTATAAAATTGATCAAGATTTTTAAAAACAGATGACTGTATCTGGCTGTAGAGAGACATCATTACAAGTACTGGCAGCAATTTACTTTAGATTATGAGAAAACATTATTTACAAATACAAGATTGTGATGTGGTTCACTACCAGAACAGAGTACCCCCTCCTTTCTGTATGTGAGGAAGACCTAGCTACCTCAAAGTGCAGCAATTTAAGTATATTGAGAATGTTTTTTTCACAAGTGGAAGGAGGCACAAAGGCAGACTCAGAACATGTTTGATGTTTGCATCTCTCGGTTTTCTTAGAACATCTAAGGATCCCAAGACTGTCACTAGGGACAGGAACAACTGGTCTAACTTGCCCAGCTCAGGACTGACTGGAGAAAGAGCAAGCACATTTTTATGCTGTGACAACACCTGCAAATTATTAGTAGTTCTACTTGTTTTCTTAATATTATTTGCAATTATTATTTATTACTTAAGAATAATTATTATTATGAATAATATAGATCTTTATTATTATTACACAGGAAGCTTTAACAGCCACTGAAACGTGGCTTCATAACTTACAACTCCTGCTCAACCGAAAAAGACAAAATTACTACTCCCCCCCCCCCCTCAAATCCCTCTGTCATGAAAAAAACTAAATTTAAAGTCCTCTCTCTTGATAATAGAACCACTGGAGTCACTTCTCATAACAAATTATTAGGGGTGATAGTGTACGGCAATTTTACATGTGACCTGCATACACAAAATTGCATAAGAAAAACTCATCAAAAACTAGGGATGCTTCACAGAGCCAAACATGTTTTCACAAATGCAACTAAAATTACACTTACCACTTCTTAACTCCTTCCCACACTTCTTTATGGCACTCCCATCCTTACTAACCTCCAGGTTTCACAAAAATTTAAACCTGAACAATGTTCTAACAAAGTTGCTAAATTTGTAGAAATACCCCTTTCGGAACCCACCACTGTATAGGTTCATAGGTGTGTACTAGGCTAATGGCCCTGGAGCCTTTACAAGCCTAGCCCATAGAACAGCTCTGGCATTGTGCCGCCCAATGTTAGTTCTCAGTGGCTCTATCAAGCAGAGCCACTGGAATGATCCCCGGGGTGAACTTTCTATTACCTATCCACTCAAGATTTCTCTTGAAGAGGGTCTGCTTGACATGTATGGAAAGTCTATTCCAGAGCATGGTCAGTCTCTGGGTGAAGAACCTGTCCCTCCAGCATGTTCTGTTGATTGTGGTAATGAGCTTGAGGTCTCTGGAGCATGTGGTGCAGAGGGATTGGGATTTCTTTAGCTGTAGCATTTCTAACAGAGCTGAGTCAGACATCATTTTGCAAGACAAGCAGAGATCGCCTCTAAGTAAGCGATTTGAGACAGAGAATAGCTGGAGTCTTTTGAGTCTGTCCATGTAGGACATGTGTTTAATGCCTAGGATCCTCCTTGTGAGGTACTTCTGTGGCCTCTCCAACTGCTGCAGGCGTCTTGTGAGGTACATACCAAATGGGGCATTAAAAAGCCTAAATTGGTTAGAAATTCCTCATCAACTAACATACACACAGTTTCTTACCACCTACAAAAGTATCCTGTATCCATCTGCCTGTCCAGCACTTTCTACACAGTTTTGTTCCCAGTCAGTCATTGCGATCCAGTGACCAAAAACTCCTGTCTGTCAACAAACCTATCAAATCTACTGGGCATTATGTGCACTTGTACAAGGTTGCCAAGGCCTGGAACTCCTTACCTGTATCCATACTCTCCTTCCCATCTTTCAAAACCACTCTGAAAGACTTCCTAGCTAAAATATGACAGTATCTGGCACTGTTATTGCTCAAAACCAGGATAAACTATATTGCTAAATCTGAGCAAGTACCTTTTTAATCCTTTTTTAAAGCAAGAAACATCTTTATTAAATTATCATGTATGACACAGGCAATCTTACATCTATACAAATTAAAAATATATACTGACAATTTCAGTTGCAAACATTATACATTACAAACCATCTTGACACAGCTGTAGTTGCAAACATCACTTATAATTTATTGAGTCATTGTCCGTCAAACATTATACAGCTCATTCAAATCCTGCCTTCTTTTAAACCTTGTTCCTCCTCTGTATGTATTGTTCCCACAATTCCCATTTTTTTATATGTAATCTGTTCCTACCCTTTTCTAAACATCTCAATTCCAGTTATTTTCCCTCTGTTACTATATTCGCTACTTCTGTTAAAGTTGGTTTAGACTTTGATTTCCATTTTCTAGTAACTGATTTTTTGGCAGCACCATTATTAAAGTCAGCATGGCCTTGCTATGTCTAAATAATTCTGATTCTGTATCAAAGCTAAAAAATAATTTCCTTACACCAATCTACTCATCCAGTATCTCTAACAGAGCAGTCGGTAGGGAATCTTTAAAGTCTGCCATCTCATTACATTACCAGAAAATATGTTTAAGGTTACCTCTTTCTTCCACATCACACCTCTGACATTTGCTGTCTACCTGAGGAAAAATTCTTTGTTGTCTACTTGGGGTACAAAAACACTTATGTAAAAACTTCCAAGCAAAGACCCTAACTCATGTAGACTTTGTTGCATATTTGGGAGACATACATATATACCTCCACTGTTT
The DNA here is from genome assembly GCF_019279795.1 of Protopterus annectens. Classification (NCBI taxonomy): domain Eukaryota; kingdom Metazoa; phylum Chordata; order Ceratodontiformes; family Protopteridae; genus Protopterus; species Protopterus annectens. Next base: position 1,466,909,776 of record NC_056729.1, read on the forward strand.
CTTTGTGAATTGCTTATCCAATCTCTCTTCCCAATACTTTCTAACCTCCTCGGATTGACTCTTATAGTTATCATGCAATATTTTATATGCTCAACTAATTATTCCTTTCTTAACAGCAGCTTCTGTTCTAAATTCAACTAAAACCTCTACTAGTGCTGGTCTTTCGTTTAGGACCCCCTATTTAATTCTCTTTGCCTATATTCGGATATCAGTCCTTGATAGGGAAGGCAATCTTTAACCTGCAGTCCAAATAAATTCTTGGTGTCTTCCCATTCTATTACCTTTCCCTCTGTACTTATTTACTCCCAATACCTTGGTTATTTTACCAGTTTTCTGCAATAAATTCCAGCCCCCTCTTGCCTATTGTCTGTATCCCTAATTGCAGTCATCCTTACTGGCAGAATCTCCTCTCTCTATTCCCATGTTGGCTTACTTCTTAGAACATATTCTGCTACTTTATGGATTTAAGATTCTGTATGATTATTGTTATACTCCTTAAAAGTCTGCATCCAAAATCCCAATTTCTCTCGTTTCTTGAGCTTCCCCCCCATTTCGTCATCATCCCTTCCACTTTGATTTATAGTTTTCTGCTTATGCTATGAATAGGAGCCTTAACAGTGTTGCTCTGAAATACCCCTTCAAATTGGGTAATCCCAATCCTCCTTTTTTTTGGAAGAATCAGCTTATCCTACTTGACTCTTGCCGTCTTCCCCTCAGCTCTTTATTAATTCTTATCCACAACTTCTACTCTGGTTAATAAAAATATGCCTGACCTGTCTATAAGACTAAAAGAACTAAAAACATTTTAACTGCTTGTATCTTACTGTCGATTTCCATATAACAGAGCTTCCATTTTCTCGGTTTTTGCATTATCTTTTGTTTAATTTCTTCCCACATATCCTTAGCTGTGACACTGGAATCATATTTAATCCACACTCCTAAATACTTCATTTTATCATGTCCCCATAAATATTGATATTGCTAAACCAATCTTTGTGTGGGTACATAATGTGTCGCTATTGCCTTTGTTTTAGCTTCATTAATTTTGTATCCCAAAAAGATATGAAACGGTCTCAAAATGTTCCACAACACTGTAATGTTCGTTTCTGGTTTGATGGTATAAAATACCATCTGCAAATAGAGCCAGGTTTTCTTGACTACCATGCATTAACTGGGAGAACTACTCAAGTACAAACTCCCTTGACCTACATTTCCTAGAATTTATAAACTCTGGATCAACTGGATAACACCCCCACCAGAGGTGACAATATATTGGACCTGGTCATCACCAACATGGGCGACCAGTGTTCCACACTGGAGGTCAACCCCTCGCTGGTTAGATCTGACCATAAACTAATCACTCTGAATATCCACATTCCGCCACTACCCCCAGTCAAAGAAACCACCGTGAAAAACTTTTCAAAAGCAAACTTCACGTTACTTAAGACCGAGGTGGGAAGTTTCAAAGCCCCCATGCTAAAGGATAACTCTGTCCAAGCTGCAAAATCCTTTACTAATGCACCCTACGGGCACCTACAAGAATGCATGGATCATGCTATCCCAAACAAAACCAAGACTCATTCCTCCAAGAAAAGGAGTCTGGTGGACCCCTGCCATAAACAAGCTATACAACAGAAGGAGAAAACTAGTACAGAAAAGAGTAAAATCCCAAGAAGGGAAGACATCCCTGATCAGTATCAGCAAGAAACTATGTTCCCTCATAAAATCATCCAAGGCTAGCTTCGAAAGAAAAATTGCCATGGACTCCAAAGGTAACCACAAGGCATTCTTTAGCTATGTCAAGAATCTAAGTGGCAATTCTCAGATCTGCTCAGAGTTAGTGCAGAATGGCACAAAATACACTGAACCGACTGATACAGCCAACATCCTGGCAGACAGGTTCAGTGCAAACTTCACCCCCTCTCACCCCCAAAAGGGCCCATAACTATACCAGAAGAATGTAGTGGCCCTGAAATCACAGACACTCAGGTTAAAACAGCCCTTTCCAAAGCCAAAAACACAGCATCAGTGGGACCGGACGGTGTCCCAGGCTGCATCCTACATGAGCTCAAAGATAAACTAAACCCTCACCTAAATACACTGTTTAAACTCAGCCTCTCCACAGGCTACGTGCCCACAGAGTGGCGCACAGCAACGGTTATTCCTCTCACAAAGGTGGAGCCACAACGGACCCCGGGAACTATCGCCCTATAAGCCTGATTAGCTTGGTCTGCAAAGCTATGGAGTGCATCATCATGGATCTCATTAAAAGAGACATAGGAAACCTCCAAACACTGGACCCTACCAAGTTCGACTTTATTAAGGGTAGATCATGCCTTCTAAACCTGGTGGACTTCTTTGAGACAGTTACCAAGGCTATAGACGAGGTAAAGTTGGTCCACACAGCCTACCTAGACCTCGCAAAGGCCTTAGACACCATTCCCCACTCGGGTATTATAGACAAGCTCACCAGCCTGAACATAAACCCCTACGTCACGAGATGGGTTGCCAAAGGCTCACTGACAGAATCCACATGGTAAAAGTTGTGGGAGCTAGGTCTGACTCTAAACCGGTCACAAGTGGCGTCCCCCAGGGCTCAGTCTTAGGACCCCTCCTGTTCGGCATATACTTCTCAGAGGTACAGGCAAGCACAGGAGGACTATGGCTGACCAAGTTCGCAGACGACTGCAAACTAGGGGCTATAACTGACTCTCCGGCTGACACAAACATCCTCCAAAAGGGTCTCACTGAGACAGACACCTGGTGTCAAAACTATGGTTTCAAGCTAAATGCCAAAAAGTGCATAGTCATCCCCTTTGGAAAAAACAAAGTACCCACAAACTACCACATAAGTGGTAGCCCCCTAAATACGGAAGACGTAATAAGGGATCTGGGACCCAAGCAGATAGTAACCTCTCCTTTGATAATCACATTGCCAAAGTGGTTAGAAAATCCTTCTATGTGGCCCACCTAATCACAAAAGGGTTTACATCAAGATCGAAAGAGGTCATTGGGCCCCTCTACGCATCACTCATCAGACCCATCATAGAGTACAATGCCCCATTTGGGATGTACCTGACAAGACACCTGCAACAGCTGGAAAGACCACAGAAGTACCTCACCAAAAGGATAACTGGCCTCAACAGATGCCCTATGCAGCTCGACTGGAGAAACTCCAGCTGTACTCGGTTGCATACCGCCTACTCAGAGGTGATCTCTGCCTGACGTACAAGGCCATGTCCAACCCAGAACTGATGGACATGCTCCATCTAAAGAAAACCATATCCCCTCGAGCCACAAGCTCCAGGGATCTAAACCTCACCACAACAATAAATAGGACGTGTTGAGGGATAGATTCCTGTCCTAGAGACTTCCCATGCCCTGGAACAAGATTCCAATCTACATTAGGCAGAGCTCCTCGCTAACCCTCTTCAACAGAAACCTTGACGAGTGGATGGGAAATAGAAAGTTTACCCCAGGGATCACTTCAATGGCTCTGCTGGACAGAGGTTCAGGGAACTAATCTAAGGGGGCGTCAAAAGCCAACACATTCTGGCTAGGCTTATAAATGCCTTCGGGCAGATAGCCTAGTACCTACCTATGAACCTTTGAACCTATACCAATTACATCCTTGAATTTCTGGATCCCTTATTTTCTTTGCCAATGGTTCTAAATATAATGCAAATAACAAAGGGGAGAGAGGACATCTCTGTCTGGTTCATCTGCACAAGCAGAAATTATCAGAGAGGACTCAACCCACTTTAACTTTTGGCTCTGATCACTCATACATCCTCCTAAACAACCTTATAATTTTATCAGGGAATACAATGCTTCCATTGCCCGGCTCATAAAGTCCCAGTTTACTCTGTCAAATGCTTTTGTTGCATCAATATCCACATCAAGAGTGGTATTTTCTTACATTCTGCTTCCCTCTGGATCACCAATGTTCTGTTAATGCTGTCAAATGTTTGCCTCCAATCCACATAACCACACTGATCCATATCTATCAATTTTGGCATCACTTTTGCCATTCTTTTAGCCATTTTAGACATAAACACTTTATAATCATTTAGTATTGAAATGGGCCTGTATGAAGCTGGATCTGATGAATTTTTACCTTCTTTAGGTGTTACAGCTACCACCGTTTTCATCCAGGATATTGGTATGGCTCATCTTAAAATACTGTTAAACAAAACCTTCCAGATCTGTACCAGTTTTTTCCATCCTAGCTTCCGAACATCCACAGGAATACCATCTATCCATGGGGACTTTCCTGTAGATTGGTAATACATCACCATTTTTATCTCATCTCCTTCCATCCTAACTGTTAGTAATTCAGCCTCATCTACCTCTAACCTTGGCATATTTAATTCTTCCATAACATTTCCATTTGTACCTTTTCTTGATTTCCATATTTCTCTGCTGTATACACACTTTCATAGACTTTCCTAAATATTTCTAATACTTCTACAGGATCCCTTGTTATCTTCCTTGTTATAGGCTCCCTAAGCTTGGCGACAGCCCCTTCTACTTTCTGTTGTCTGAGTCATTGTGCTAAAAGTTTTTGTGCTCCAGAGTAATTATAAAAAAAAAAAAAAAAAAAACAGTTGCTTAACAGCAGTCTTTCTAAACTCATGCATATTATCAAGGTAACCCCTTATTTTCTGTTTAGCATTCTGCAGTTGATACTTTTTTTCTGTGGGATTCCCCCTATTTTGCAATATTTTAACATTCATCAGTCCCTCTAACTTAATTCCCGTTACTTCTTGACCATATCTCCCTTTCTTTTATTTTTACCCTATTTTTAAACTCTACTTTAATGCTATCCACACTTCCTAGCTATATTTTGAGAAGAAATTTCTATCTTCTGTAATAGCTCCTGAGTAATTTCAACTACCCATTCCTTAAATTCCTCTTTTTAATAGATAGGTGGGAAAGTGCCAGTGTCTCATTTTTATTTCACTACCCTGTGTTTTTACTTTAGTTATTACTGGTACACGATCTCAAATAGTTATTGAGTACATATCAAGACCTTCAATTAAATGGACATGTTCCTTTGAAATGTAAATTATGTCTAGCCTTGCCTAGTTTGTGTATCCTGGGGAGAAAATGTAAATTCACTCTGAACTCCTAGTACTGAATTCACATGTTTTGTGCCAAATATTTTCATAAATTTCGTCAGAAATCTAGTCACCTTTGTTAAATTTTCCCTGCTAGGCCCCCCGAGACATCTTCACTATTGCAAATCAAATTTCAGTTCCCACCTATAAGTAATATTTCTTGATGATTACTTCTCCGAAAATTTTCTTAAGCTCCAATATAGCAGTTTTTGGTGGAATATAAATACATGCCAGTGTAATCCTCCTCCCTAGCCAGTAGCCCCTTAGTACTACAAACTACCATTATCATCTTTTTTATCCTCTTCCATCACTATTGGAGCTCCTCTTGCAATTAATATAAGTACTCCTCTCTTCCTTAACCCCATGTATTCTGCTGAATAACCATCCTGAAAACCTTTCTTTATCAAATTCACATCTTCAGTTCTTTCCACGTGTTTTTTGTAGCATAGCTCTTTGCACTCTACATTTTTAATATTAATTCACTACATTTTCTTTTTTGTATTTTTCTGTGAGACCACTGACATTTAAAGACATTACCAAAGTCATAATTTTCTAGAAAAGCTATTATTCCTGCCTTTTATATATGTTTTTTTTTGTTAAATGTCTGTATCCAGCTTTTGTGTTACATGCATATATAATTTTTGGCAGGTTAATCTTTTATACAGTTGTTTCTTGTCATCTCCATTTGAGCCTATACCACATCTTACAAAACTTTTTGTTTTATTGAAAGCCCTCAAACAAAAATACAAAAACAGCCATAATACCCCTTAAAACCTAGTAAATGTAATAATAATAATACACAAAACTATGTACTTCTTCAAATACTGAAGTTTTACCCCATAATAAGAACAACTGTTCCCAAACTGACAGCTACACATACAGACTTCAGCTAACATAAAAGAAAAGTTATCTGTACTAAGACACATGGTACAACCTGTGCTTCTACTAAGTGCTGTCTGGCCTTGTCTCATCTTTATAGAGCTCTCTGCTGGGAAAACACATGAATGCTTTCAAAAAACATTTTCTCCAAGCCATTCTCTTTATCAGATTGTCTCTTAGAGACATGAGAACCAGAAACAAAAACTGTCAAGCATACATTTGTTTAATAGAAAAAATGCCTTATAATATTCAATATTCTTTTTCATTTACTTGCCTTCTGTTAAAACTTGATAGTAGATTAAGCTAATAGCCTTAGCCAGTCATTTCCCTATCCAAGAATGAGAAAAAGCACATTGTTTCTTTTTTTTTTACACTGCAGTGCCTACATTTTTTAAAACTAAACAAGGAGAGAGAGAACAAGGGAGAAAAAAAAAAGAAAAGAAAAAAAAACAGGAGCACCTATTTACATTAGTATCTCCATTATACTTAAATAACTGAGAAAACTTTACTTTATAGCATACAAAGAAAATGATGCACTACTAAAATAGTACCATTAAGAAAAAAGTGTTTAACTTACAGTTAACTTTCTCATTCCTCTTCTCACTCCTGAGTATTTTTCAGAAAATAAATGACATGAAGTAGGGCATATGTTTTAGAACAAATGAAACAAAGCCCAAAAACTCCAATATTTCCAGATTCCTTTGTTCATTCCTGTTCAACTGCATCTCCCAAATCCTGTCTTTGCTTCATATCCAAAGAACTCTCAGTTCTTCTAGTCAACTCTCGTGTTTTTCCTTCTCTCAAACATTTTCTTTTGAAACACTGGAAAAGGTTTCAGTGGCACAGTCTCTCTGTGATCTTTGTTTCCAGAACAAGCAGCAGAATCTCCTTCTGTTTCACAGCTCACTTTTTAGTGGACATATTTTGTACTTCCTCCTTAGCATGTACTTTATCAAAAATTATTTTGTCCCCCCAGGGAAAAATTTTGAAGCTAGATGGGTACAGCAGTTTGAATCTCACACCTGCTTCTTGACATTTCCTGAATAATAGAATACATTTACTTCTCTTCTGCCTGTTGTACAATAAGTAGTCATTCTCCACAAACATTCTGCTGTCTCCCACTTTTAGTACTTTGTCCTACTGCCACAGTTTTGTCAGCATTACCTCCTTCTGCTGGTAAGACTGCATCTTCACAATTAAAGGTCTAGGTTGCTTTCTCATAGCCAGGTTTGGGGCATACATACAATGTGCCCTTTCAATTAACAATTCCTGTTGTGAAATACCAGTCTAGTTGATTATTTGTGCTTTCATAAAATTAATACAGTCTGTTCCTTCCAGCTTCATTGATACAGCAGAAAATCTCAGGTTTTGCCTACATGCTCTGTCCTCTAATTCTATTTTTTTTAAACATCTCTTCTTGTGCAATCTCATATTCAGCCAGCCTTTTCATCATTTTGACTGCTGAGTTTTGCAGTTTTATCACCTTGTCTGAATATCTGTTTAAATCTTCTTCCATTTTTTTCCAGCCTTTTATTGATTGACTTGATATACTCCACCAGTGTTTCGTTCAGGTCTGTGTGCTGTTGCCTTATGTATTCCTCTAGGTTACTGGAAGTCATATCTGGAGCTTGCACTGCTTTTTGCTGAAAACCTACAGTACTTTTCCCATTCTGTGTTTTTTCATAAACTTTTGTAGCCAATTTTCCTTCAGGTCCTCTGTATTTCTTTTTTCCTAGCAACCAGCTAGTGCACTTGCTAGCCAGTTACTGAGATTTACCCAGAAATTTAGGTCCACTGGCTTTCTCTGCAAAATTTCTGCTTTCACACTGGGTGAGCTAGAAATTTAAGTTATGTAGTTACCATAACTATGCATCAGTGTTGTTCATATTCTTCCTCAATGAATGGGTTTGGATCCAATCCTTGGATCAGACTCTGACACTTTTTTGCAGTCTAGGATCCGACTTTCAAGCTCCTCCCTTAACCCATAGTGCTCTGATCACTGCTTTAACTCAGATCATGTTTCTGGACTCTAAGCTATGTTTGAAAATGGTAACATAACCATAACACTGACAGAAAAAAGATAAAACAGAACAGAACAGGGACTCAAACCGGAACAATGGTTCCTGACAAACACCATCAGGTCATTCCCAAAGACAAGGAAGGGGCAATGGGGGAGGGACGTTGAAGAAGAATGAAAATGAACGCAGATACATAGCTATAGTAAATACATAACTTAAACATCTGATATTGTCATTTTCATTCCTTCCTCAATGAAAGCGACAGAGTCCCCAGCTACAGTAACCTTGGGTGGCCCTCATGGAAGGATGTTCCAGAGCACCACAGAGGCAAAAGCAGCTCTATTCCTGGAGATGAAGTCCAATTTATAATGAGCCACAAAGGTATGAGCTTTAGACCAAGTGGCGTCTGCACTAATATCATCAATGGAAGCTCTGGACCAAAAAGCAGATGATATAGCCATCGACCTAGTTGAACGATCGTTTGGTGGTCTTGCCAAGGCCAAACCTTTTGAGGAGTACACATGAGAAATACAATCAATCAGTTATCCATTTGGCTACTGTAGTTTTGAGATAAGCCTACCCAATTTGCTTTTGGTAATGGGAGTGAATAACTGATCAGTCTTCTTAATTTCCTTTGTTCTATGAAGACAGAAACAAAGTTGTCTATATACATCTAAATAACGGAGTATGTAATTCTCCTTTATTTTCAAATTTAGGAAAGAAAACTGGCAAATTGATAACTTGATTGTTTACTTCTGATGCAACTTTGGGTAAGAAAGATGGATTTGTATGTAAGTCAACTCTATCCTTATGGAAGATCAAGTAAGGAGGTTTTGAAGAGAGTACTTGGAGTTCAGAGATTCACCTTGTTGAAGTTTTGGCTATCTGAAAAAAACATTTTCCAAGAAAGAAACTTGAGGTCCACTGTTTTGAAGGGTTTAAAAGGTGACTGTATCAGACTCTGTAAAACTAAAGTATGATCTCAAGGTGGTACAGGGTCCTAAATAGGTGGCCTATGTAAAAAAGTACCCTTAAGAAAAGTCTTACACAGCTTAGAGGATGCCAGAGGGAAAGCATTATATCAAATATGAAAATTCGAAAAGGCAGCCAGTTGAACTTTAACAAACTGGAACTGGCCCCATCTTGAAAAAGAAATGTTAGAATTCTAAAACAGCAGGGATTGGAACAGAGAAAGAATCAAAATCTCACTGCTCAGCCCATAAGGAAAATCTCTTCCATTTACTTTTATACATCTTTCTTGTAGAGGGTTTCTGTGATGAAAACAATATTCTTCGAACTGGACAGGAAACCCTGAAATGTCTAGCCATCATTGGAATTGGAGAAATCATGCAGTCAGTTTGAAGCCTGGGATGTCCGGATGAGTCAGGCCTGAAAAGAGATCTGTACTGGGGTTCAATGTCCATGGAGGACATATTAAATAAGACCACAGGAAGGGAAAAGTACAGTTTTGTACCTACCATAAATGTAGATGTTCGAAGATCCACATTGCTGCAGTCCTTACATATGGGGTAGTCCGCTGTCCTCGGTCGGCCCGAATACCAAAGTATTAGGCTGACGTCGGTCAAGGCGCTTAAAACTGACATCAGGACGTCAGGGTACAAAAGCGCATGACCAACGTCATTTCCTCAGTCTTTTCTTGCCCCAGATGTCAGAAGGCCCTAACAAGAAAGGCCAAAGCCAAAAACCAGCAAAACCTAACCAACCACCCGTGCACTAACCATATTTACAATATGTACAACACAAACCACACCACCACCTTCAACAACAGAGGGAAGGAGGGAGGGTATTGGACTGCAGCAATGTGGATCTTCGAACATCTACATTTATGGTAGGTACAAAACTGTACTATGTTCTTCATCTCACATTGCTGCAGTCCTTACATATGGGTAGAATCCCAAAGCAGAGGTAAGGGAGGATGGCAAAACTATAAAGCATTAGGAGCTGCCAACATGCCCTGTAAAATTGCAGTGGCAAATCCAGCCCTAGATTTAGAGTAAAGTGGAAGGTGGTAATGCTTAGAGAAAGTATGCACTGAACTCCAAGTAGCTGCTTCCAAAATATCTTTAGTAGCCACCCCTTAAAAAGCTGTAGAAGTGGCAGTAGCCCTAGTGGAATGAGGCCTAATCCCAGCTGGAATCTCCTTACCATGATGGGAATAACAGAAAGCAATACAAAACCAATCCACTTAGAAATAGTTTGTTTTGAAACAGGTTTGCCCTGAGAACCCAAAGCAAAAGAAACAAACAACTGCCGAGACTGCCTGAACCCTTTAGTTCTGCTCAAATAATATCACAACTGTCTGTGTATATCCAAAGTGTGCAAAATCCTTTCCCCTTTATTTTGGGGTTTGCATAAAAAGTAGGCAAATGAATAGTTTGGTTTAAAGCCACACTAGAAACCACTTTAGGCATAAAAGAAGGGTTAGTACGCAAAGACACCCTATCCTTGTGGAAAATTAAGAAAGGCTCAACTGCCATAAGGGCCTGTAATTCAGAAACCCTTCTCGCAGAGGTAATGGCCAACAAAAAAGCAGTCTTCCATGATAAATATTTCAACTCTGCTGATGCTGCAGGCTCAAAAGGTTGTAGAGTGAGTTTCTCCAACACAAAATTGAGATCCCAAGCAGGAGTAGGAGCTCTACGTGGGGGTCTTATATTATTTGCCCCTCTAAGGAATTGCTTAAACAAAGGCTGAGAAAATAATGGTGGGTCACAGTCATAGTGAGCAGAAATTGCTGCAGCATGAACCTTTATAGAGGAGAAGGACAAACCTTTGTCCAGTAACTCAGTAAGGTATTGAAGCGCAACACTTAAATTAGGTTTAGAAACATCAAAGTCCTTTGCTGTATTCCAAAATAAAAATCTCCTCCATTTATCTGCGTAAACTTTCCTTGTACTAGGCCTTCTGGCCTCCAAAATAACATTCAAAACTTGTTGTGGAAGCTGAGACCCTCCAGGGTTTAAAACAGAATATGCCAGGCTGTCAGATGTAGAGAATGAAGTTTGACATTGAGTAAATGACTGTTCTCCTGAGACAGCAGGTGAGGAATCAAGGCAAAGGCCATGGAGGCTCCTGTACCAGACTTCTCAGTAATGGGTACCAGTGCTGTCGAGGCCAATCTGGAGCTATTAAAATCATGTTTGGCTTGTCCTGTCTGACCTTCAGCAGTACCTTTGGGAGGAGAGGCAGAGGTGGAAAGGCATACACGTGAAGATTGCTCCAATTGAATGAGAGAGCATCCACTTTCCAAGCTGTGGGATGAAACCTTTTGTGCAAAACTTTGGCAGCTGGTAATTTAGTGGAGAAGCGAACAGATCTATGTCTGGAGTTCCCCATAACACTGTCAATCTCTGAAATACATGAGGATCCAATTTCCACTCGTGGGGATCCATAATTTGTCTGCTCAACACATCTGCTAAGGAGTTCTGTGCTCCTGGCAGAAACCTTGCCTGAAGATTTAGCTGTAAACTGAGAGCAGTCTCCCACAAAATCATTGCTTGTCTGCATAGAGGATAAGAATGCGTTCCCCCTTGCTTGTTGATGTACCACATGACAGTTGTGTTGTCTGTTTGAATCAACACCTGCCCTGGAAGAAGTAAATCCTTGAAAGCTATCAATGCAAATTGGACTGCTAACATCTCCTTCAAGTTGATATGTAGATGTTGAAGTCTGGCAGGCCACGTGTCTTGTACCCATTTTCCATTTAGGAAGCTTTGTCTGAGGCATCTGTCGTTAAAATCTGACTCGCCTCTGGCCGGGTCACAGAGAGTCCCTTGTTTAGGTGACATTCCTGAGCCCACCACAAAAATTCCTTTTGAATGCAAGGTATTATCTGAATGACAGTGTCCAAATCTTGGCAGTGCTGTGTCCATACATTCTTGAGATACCATTGTAGCTTCCTCATATGCAGTTTGGCATTGGGAAGTACCAGAATACAAGATGCCATGAACCCCAAGGCTTGAAGGACTGTTCTTGCAGTCAGCCTGGACTGACAAGACAACTGGTGGAAGTAAAGAGAAAGATTCTTTTGTTTGTCCGGGGTCAAAAAGGCCATCTGGGATGCTGTATTCAGTCTCACACCCAGAAAGCACATGTCCTGAGAGGGTACTAGACTGGACTTTATTTCGTTCACAGAATACCCCAGGCATCTTAACACTGCCATCACATACTGTAAATGATGAAGAAGTTAGTTCTTTTCTTGGGCCAGAATCAGGCAATCGTCCAAATAAGGATAGATCTGTATTCCTCTTAGCCTGAAGAAAGCTACCACTGGAGCCAGAACCTTCGTGAACACTCTGGGCAGTAGATAAGCCAAAGGGCAATGCAGAGAACTGATAATGTGAAGTCCCAGCCCGAAAACGCAGATACTTCCTGCAACTGGGCCTGATAGGAACATGAAGGTAAGCCTCCTTGAGATCCAGAGTCACCATCCAGTGATCTTTGCCCAGCAGAGGTAAAAGCTGTTGTAACGTCAACATTTTGAACTTGGGAATGTCCAGATATGTGTTGAGGATAGATAAATCCAAAATTGGTCTCCACGTGTTTCCTTTCTTTGGTACTAGAAACAGGCGAGAATAAAATCCTAGGCCCACTTCTGGCAGAGGGACCGGTTGTATGGCCCCTATTTGAAGTAGTAGAGAAATTTGTTTGCGAGCCTCTAGTCTTTGCTGAGGAGGAACGTCCGGCATGCCTTTGAAAGGAGGCAAGGTATGGAAATAAAACTTGTAACCCTGGTGTATGATATCCAATACCCATTTGTCTTGGGTAATCAACATCCAATTTTCCTTGAAGAGTGCTAACCTTCCTCCCAAAGGTGCTGCCAGGCAAGAAGGATCTGGCAGCTGAAAAAGTAGGTCATTGGGCCTGTTTACGAAAGGACTGGCCCCTGCCCTCACCCGAAGATTGTGCAGGTGAACTCCCTGTTCTAGGCCTGAAGGAACTCTGAGCTCTGCCCCTAGACTGAGAATCATAAGAAGGATACGTCCACCCCTTAGCAGGCCAATTCCTACTAAACTTCGGAGGCTGAACTTGCAAAAAATCTTTAACAGCCTGCATAGACTTAGCCTTGTCTTCCATTTTCTTCAAGACTGACTCCACAGGTGAACCAAACAACACATCAGATTGCAAAGGAGCATCCAAAATCCTTGTCTTAACACGGTCAGATAAATTCTGATCCTTCAGCCAGGCGTGCCTGCGAAGAACTGAGCCAGTGGCAGCCACCCTAGACGAGGCCTGCACAGCATCAAAACCACACTGTAATGAATGCTTACCCACCTGTTCAGAGACATGCACCAAATCTTGTAATTCTTTACACTCAATGCCTTCCGCCAGAGCATCCACCTTAGACTTCAATTGAGAAAGAAGAAAGTTTTGATATTTCAACATATGAAACTGGCAATTCAAAGCCCTCATAGCTAAGGTAGAAGATGTATAGACCTTCTTTCCCCATCTATCCAAAGCTCTGGCTTCTTTATCTAGAGGAACCGGATTTTTACAACAGAGGCCTTGACACCCTTAGGTCCCTGACTAATAGTTTCTGGGTCCGCCCTAGGACTCTTATAAAGATATTTATGAGCCTCAGGCACCCTGTAATACCTATCCGGTTTAACAGGAGCAGGAGGCAGAGAATCAGGATTAAGTGAAGCCTCTGCAAACACATCTTCCACAACATCCAGAACAGGGGGTATAGCCAAGGGCCTATGCTGGGGTAACAGCAAAAACTCCCTAAGCCTTTTCCTAGAATCAGAGAAGTCCTGACCTTCCCACTTAAAATGTTCCCTCATAGAATGAAGTGTCTCTGAAAAAGAAAAATCCTCTGGAGGAGAAGCAGAAGATGTGGAATCATCTGCATCAGAATCAGAATAAGGAGAGTACTCCTGCAAGTCTTCAGCTGAAGACTCTGAAACATCCGAAGCCTGCTCAAAACTTCCCAACTCTGGCTCCACCCTAGGCCTCTTATCAGGAGGGGGCAAAGAACCTCTAATCAGAGTAATCAAATCTTCTGCCATTTTAAGCATGTGCTTCTTAGGCACAGACCCTGCTGAACTAGGAGTGACACCAACAGAAGCTAAAACTGGCCTGCCTCTGGGAGAAGCCTTGGAAACAGAAGGAGAAGGCCTAACCACCCTAGGAAGGGAGGGGAGTACAGTAACTTGAGAAGCCCCTTCAGCCTGACCTGCCTCCTGAGAGACCACCTCCTGCAAAATCAAAGTTTCCCCCTGAGACTCCAGAGAAGTCTCCGCCGGAACCACCGGTTCCACTGAAGCCTCTAAAGAACCGGCATCCGGAACGGACGACTCATCTTGCCTGGGTTTAACTGCTTTGTCTTTGCGCTTCTTCGTAGAAGCGGGCGCCGGAGAATCCGACGGCATATTATAATTGCACCGCTTCCCAAAGACCAGCCTAGCACAATCTAACCTTCGCTTAATAGTGCGTTTATTGAACCTAGCACAAAAGCGACACCCCACAACGACGTGCTCAGGCCCCAAACAAGGAATACACAAAGAATGATAATCCCTATGCGGTATCTGTTTCCCACAAGAAATACAGTTATTCACTTTTCTGACATCCGTAAAACACTGAGGCAAGAAAAACCAAAATATTCCCCAACGGGGTACTTAGCCAACTTGGATTCGGTCTGAAACTCCGAATTCGAAAAATTTCAGAATGCCGAACGGCACTTGCAACGCTGCTTCTGCATCGGACCATGCGGCAAAAAAGACTGAGGAAATGACGTCGGTCATGCGCTTTTGTACCCTGACGTCCTGATGTCAGTTTTAAGCGCCTTGACCGACGTCAGCCTAATACTTTGGTATTCGGGCCGACCGAGGACAGCGGACTACCCCATATGTAAGGACTGCAGCAATGTGAGATGAAGAACATCCAAATTTGCCAAGACCAAAAAGGGGCAATGAGGATTACTTTGCTCTTCAATTTGAAAACTTTCTGAAGAAACTTGAGCATTAGGGATAGGAGAGGATAAGCACAGACAAGACCTGAGAACCAAATGCAGACTACAGTATCTCTTGGTAACTATCCCTGAGGGGGAATTAGGGCAAAGAACCTGCTGCACTTGTTGTTAAGGGAAGAGGTGAATAGGTCGCAGCATGGATGACCCCACTGGTGGAAAGTCATATTTGCCACCAATTGATTGAGAGACCACTCATGAGGAATCAAATAGTTCTGCTGAGCCTGTCCCCTAGTACATTTGATTTCCCGGAATGTGTATCGCTATAAGAAAGCAGTTGGATGATACCATCCATTGCCAAGCTGTCACGGTTTCTCGACGAACAGGGTAACATCTGGTTCCTCCTTGTATGTTGATGTACCAAACCACTGACATACTGTCTGTCTGAATAGCAAGTGTCCCCAGAAGGAGAGAGTTCTGGAAGGCCTGCAATGCTAATAGGACCTTTGTCATCTCCAGCACATTTATAAGCAATTTGTTCTCTACTGGGGTCCATGTGCCTTGAACAGTCTGTTCCACATAATGCCCCCCCACCCAAACTGGGAAGTGTCCACTGTCAACATGGTGATGGGTAGAGGAAGGATAAAGGGGTGACCTTGGCAAATCTCACTGAACTGGATCCACTTTACTAATGAGTCCTTGCATACCTTGGACAGTTTTATTGGAAATTGTAAGGGGTGGTGTAGAATGGATGACTGCACTTGTAAACTCCACTGAAGGATCATAGGAGATTACCAGGCTATCGACCCAGAAGTAATTTTAAGCCTAGCCATTTCAACCCAATGTAATACCGTAGAAGTACTAGTCAATACCAAAGATTGCATTTAGTGATGACTAAGGATTCTCATATGAAAATGGGCTGTTGGTATTATGTGATTGCAGCAGCCATCAATCCCAGAGTTCTTAAAATCAGTTTGGTTGGAGGAAAATGATGAGACAAAACCTGTTTGACAAGCAACCTAAGAGTAAGAATTCTGCTCTGTGTTAAGAATGCTTGAGGATTCACTGTGTCTAGGTGAGCCCTATAAACTCAGAGACTTGTACTGGTTAAAGTTTGAATTTTGCAATATTTATGGTGATACCTAGAGAGTGAATCAATTGAAAAAAATAGTCCCTGGCTGTTATTAATAGATGCCAGGTTGATGCGGTGAGAAACCAGTCTTCTAAATAAGGAAACACTCTGCATTCATCCAGTCTTAGATGAGTTGCAACCACTGCCATACATTTGGTAAACACCCTAGGTGCTGTGGTGAGATCAAACGGCAGGGCTTTGAACCGATAACAACTGGCTCCCAGCCAGAAACAAAGGAATCTTCGGAATTGTCTGTTCATTTTATGAAATAGTATGCATCCTTCAGATCTATAGAGCACATTCAGTCTCCTTTCTGGAGCAATGGTAGAATGGACTGAACCGTGACCATCTGGAATTTGGAGTGCATGAATTTGTTTAGATAACCGAGATCCAGAAGGGATGTCAGGTCCCCTGTTTTCTTTGGCACTAAATGGAACCTAAAGTAAAAAACAGATCCTCTTTGGTCTGGTGGGACCTCTTGGATGACTCTTTTGTCTATCAGGCTTTGAATTGCCAGAGCTCCTTGCTCCCACTAATTGAGTGGAATGTCAAGGAGACTTTTTCTTATCCCTGGTGGATTTTGTAAAAAGGGAATAAAATATCTTCTGGATATGACTCTTTGCCATGTATCTTTTGTGATGGTTGCCCAGGCTTCCAGGTGTAAAGACAAGCATCCTCAGACTGTCTCTGGAGAAGAACAATCGGGCAACCTTTCAGGAACGCTGGAAGGGTCTGTCCGAGAATGAATCTTGAGACCCTTGATTTTACATACTCCTTTTGTTGTGTGGGTGGCATCTTCCATTATTGTAATTATTTCCTCCTCTGCCTCTGGGAGGAAAATCTCTATGTGAATCTTGAAAAGGCCCTTGAGATTTCTGAAACCACATCTTCTTACCACTGTGCTGATTTCTTGAGAAAGATCTCTGTTGGGTAGAAAAATGGATTCCTACGGCAGATAGGGTCTTTCCATCTTGTTCACTACTGGAAAGTGTCTCTTTAGTGGTGGGCCCAAAAAGGGAGGATCCATCAAAAGCAGCACTGATGAATGATGCTTTAAAAGGGCTCTGCAAAGTCGCACAAGTGCATCCAGGCCTGCCTCCTAATGGATATGCCTGTACTTGTGGCCCGTGAGGAACCTTCAGCCACGTGAGAGATTAACCTCATGGACAAGATTGCTATGGACTGTAGGCTGGCCAGTTGCAAAGAATAAGTTTTACTTCCTCCTCTGACATGGACCAAGGTTATATTTATACTAGTGGGTGAAATTTGGCCAAGGCATTGTGGAACTTCTCCTATTCATTTCAATAGGTGCCACAGGATTTTTTTTACATATACTTGAGCTTCCACCAACTCAAGCAGATGGTACCTCAGTTTAATGCCTAATCTGAAGGATGGCACACAGGTGTGCAGCACCCCCTTATACCGCACTGCAATGTCAGTAATCTAATGGCCTGAAGTGGGAATAGAACCCACAGCTTCTGGTATTTCAGCAGAAAAGGCAAGTGTGCAACGTATTGAGCCACTGACATTGCTTTAGTGCTCGAAAATACTGCTAGGAAACCAAGAAACTAATAGTTTTATTTTACCTTTGTCAGAATTTGGGGAGTGAGTTCTTAGCAACCAGGAATAAATCATTTAGCCACAAGATATCAGAGGGGAAAGATTTTTTCCTGTACTCCCATTAATTCCATTATTGTATATAAAAAAATCTTGAAATTAAACAAAATGCTGCCTAACACTTCTACAAGTACCGTGATGAGGACATAACTACCAGAACACTTAGAAGAAAAGAAGCATGTAACCAGAGCAACCTTAGGAAGCTGAACTTTCAGTTCTGCGTTTGTTGCTAATATTTATACATAATCATCTTCTAGCGGCCACATGATGCAGTAAGAAGCTGTTCTGAGCAAGTCTTCAGAACTGCTAAAATAAATCAGTACGCTAACACTTAAGCTGGCATTACCCAAACCTGAAGACAGAGAATAGAAAAAGAAATTATGCAGTGCCATCCCACTTTTATACTTTTAGCACAATTCCCATATTTAAATATGAGTTAGAGCTCTAAGATACATTTCTAAGAAGTCTATTAAGATTATATAAAAAAGCAAACACACATGCTAACACATTTTCAAAGTACAGTAGTTACAGGTGGCCTTCAAAAAAACTGAAAGCTTTTCTTATAAACAACAAAATAAATAATCCTTCAAGGCACTGACTGCAATGTTAAGAACTTTCAAAATGAGAATGATAAAAACTCCCAAACATTGAATGAATGTGGATCATGAACAACTATAAAAATATGACTACAGTTTCCATCAAAATGGTTGAATTTAAAACATGTATTGCTAACTACAGGAAAAGAAAAATTTGCAACTAAAAGAATTGATATGATATAAAATATGAAAGCAGACAACAGCATTTCCACTGCCAAATTTAGCCTTTTCTTACCGCATTCCACTGTCCACCTGGCTGCTTTTGTTTGTGTTTGCATCCCACAGGTAGATGATGCTAGATTTTTCAGCAAGCATTGCTAGAGTATCTCCATCTGCATCCCAGTCCATGGCGACACAGTTGCTAAACAAAAGTGAAAGCACATTTGTAAATCTGATCTTTGAAAAGTACAGTAAAGCATTGCTACCTTGATCTTTGTTTCTAATACAACTTCTATACAAACCTCATGCAATATAAACTTCTTAAGTAAAATCAACCTGTTAATACTATTTTATGTATTAATATTTAACTAATGCTATTACTGCCTCTGTGGCATGGTTGTTGCTGAAAATAGTCACTGTACCAGCTCACTTACCTGGTTAACAAAATAAGAAAGAAAAAAAAAAGAAAGTAGTACACGAAGTATTTATCTGCTTGTTTATTTGCTATCCAGGTATACTGGCCTAGTACAAATACCCCTTTCAACCACAACTTGAACAAGATGTATAGTAATCATGAATAGAGTCCACAGCAGATTTTAATACATTACACAACCAGTAATCAGGGGCCGCACGTGCCATTGGACTGCAGCCCTCCCAGGAAAAAGATGGAAGTGTATCGACACATAATAACAAAAAAAAAAAAGTACACATTTTGTTTGTGCTTATAGCACATAGGCTTCTTCTGAGCGAGTCTGCAAACTCCCGGAACTCGAACTGCGCATGCTCGTCGAGTTCCGGGTTTTTTTTTTGGTTTTTTTTTAGAACGTATCTTACTATCTGACTGCTGTAAAGGCAGTCCAGACTAAAGAAAATGCATCAGTGCGGTGCCCAGACGTCTATGCAGTTTAGCCTCACAGTAAATTAGAAGGGGGTTCAGACTGTCACGTCCGCAGGCACATACGTGACGTGGACGGCTGGATTGCTGCTGATTGGTTCTCGCTCTCTTCTGAAAAAAGAGTGAGAACCAAATCAGTAGCACTAGCACGATAGTTCTGTACCTGTTTTGCCTTAAGAGTTAGAAAGACAACAGGTCGAGGATCGATTGATAGTGGATACTGGCGTTGTTGTTGGTTCTTGGTTGGTGAAAGTCTGAAAGAAGCAAACAAACAGCAACTTTGTTTTTTTCGGCTTGCATTTGCAGGCAAACAGAGGAAAAGAAAGAGTTACTTTCTTCTTTGTGAACTGAAGGAGATAAACTGAGGTGGGTGCCACACCGTGCTGGACAGATTTCAGATGAGCCATCACTGACTGAAATAGTATAACTTGATTTAGTCTATGGGTGTTAACTGCTGAACCATTTTGTGAACCGGCAGCAGCAACAGATGTATTAACAATTCCAGAGCAGTTATGTGAAGCATGAATTCGTTAGGCTCATGGAGTTTGTTTTGAAATACAATTTTTTATGCTTTGATGGTGAATTTTATATACAGAAGTGTGGTGTTGCTGCCATGGGGGCAGTTTGTGCCCCCATATTTGCCAGTTTAATTATGTAATGGTGGGAACAACAAATTTTGTTTCGTTCAGCGTTTGAAAAGTGTTGGGTTTACTAATCTCGGTTTTGGATGATGATGTTTTTTTAATCTGGAATATTTTGAGCGGCTACAAGTTTTCATTATTGTTATACTTCCACATCCTTTTTAAGTTTCACTTATACAGTGCCTTTAAATAAAGTGAATTATTTGGACCTTTGTATAAATTGGCTTGATGGGACTTTTCATTCTAACATCTACAAGAAATCTATGTTTTCAAACACGCATTTGAATTTCAATAGTTCCCATCCTATGCATCAGAAGTCCCTGGTGAAAGGTCAGTTTGTTTGATTATCCAGGATGATTTCAGATGACCAGGTGTTTAGGTTTGAATGTGATTTCCCAGCTAAGAAAGATGTTTTCTGAGAGAGGTTAGGTTATCACCCTGATTTTGTGTTGAGTATTAGGAATGATGTGTGTGAAAATAGAAGCGGTTGTTTTCACCTTATTTTACGTTGTCCAGCTATAGTTGATTCAGCAAAGGACTCAAATGATAGGTCCAGAAGTAAAGCACTGGAATACCACTCTTCTGTAGCCTAAGTTATACAAATGATCACCAAGTTTTGGGACATTTTCAAGTCAGATAGGGAGTTTTGTTTTCAAGAAAGGTAAAAAATTAAAGCAATATTTTAAGGCACCATCTAAGCCATTGTTTTCACACAGAAATAATGGGATATGGAAGTGTGGCTGCTATAACCAGTGTAGTCCCATTTTAGGGTCTAAGGTTGTATTAGCTGGATCTATAGGTAGTAAAATTAAGTTAGTAGATGGATGTGACTGCAACTCTAGCAGAGTCATTTACATTGCAGTCTGTTTTATTTGTTCTTCATTTTATGTTGGACAAACTGAGAGTGTGTTTAAAAGAAGAATTTATGAGCACCTTAACGACATTAAAAAGTGTAATGGTAATAATGTGTTGTATAAACACATGCTCAGTTGTAGACAATTGGTTTCTTTTAAGTTTGCTGTAATAGAAAAGCTGCTCAATTCTCCACAGGGTGGCCCTTTAGAAACAATTTTAGAAGTAAAAGAACTGTTATGGCAACTGCCTTAATTCTATGACCCCCCCCCCCGGTTTAAATGAGAACACTTCAGTACTGAGTGTGTTAAAATTGAGAGTGTATGATTAAATGATGGTTTTTTTGACAGCATTTTTATTTTCACTTGAGATTTGTAGGGGTTAATCACACTGAATGTGACGTTTTATATGGCTGTTAAGCTATTAATGGTTGTCTAATTGTTTAATAGGTTCATATGTTGGTACTAAGCTATTGGCCCTAGGGCCTATACAAGCCTAGCCATAATTCCCTGGCTATTTCTTCCCACAGTATTTACATGCAGCTCTAGGATTTGTTTTTACTTTCCTATATTAAGGATACATGTCATTCTTGTGTGGTTCTGATGAAGTCTTTGTGCTATTAGATGAAAGTGCTCAACCAGGCATGTTGGGTTTTAATAAAGTATTGGTATTTTATTGCCATTATTGTGAAATGTTTGCCGAATTTTGGTATCCTCATTGCCCGGAGTGACAGTGCTGCAGAGTTGTGGATTATTTAGTTTTCACTGTTGCTGTGAGTTTCATTTGTTATTTATATATAGACACACACACACACACACACATATATATATATATATATATATATATATATATATATATATATATATATATATATATATGAGAAAGATGCAGGTAAAGATATACACATTCTTATATTTTTATTTATTGTCGAGCTGGTGCAAGACCCTTTTCAGCAAATGTTGGGCCATATGGTAAATGACAGCAGACAACAATATACAAAGTACAGCATTATACAAATATTAACAATACTGCATAGTCATTGTGAGAAAGATGCAAGCAATAAACACAAATGTTATGTCATAGTTGCAGTAATAGATTTTATAGAGCAATAGCAGAGAATAAACACCTTGACCTTATTGCATATAGGTGCTATGATAATACATTCCATGCAGGTGGGAAATAAGGATGAGGTAATACTACTATGAAAGGGGGTAAGGAATCAGTCATGTAATCAGTAATCATGCCACTGCAGACTGTCACAGATTTGATTGAGCAAATTTTGCTTTATGAAATTTTTGCGTTTTTGGTGTTTACGTCTAACTATACAGTGGGCAACATCATAGCTAAATATAACAAGGGGGAGTGCAGCCACAAAAACAGTACATTCTGAGTTTTACAAAGTACAGTTCCTTCAGTGGAATGATCATCAGTGATATGACCAATATCCAAAGAAGGCAGAAGCTGCTGGTGCAGCTTCAACAGCCAGACTGAAGTCAGTACATCAAATATCAATTAGTGGTTAAAGACTGTCTTGGCATGAAATGGGAAGTCCCTGTGTTAGGCATTATGCTAATCATAGTTCATGCCCTCTTAAAGTTCATAATCCACAACACAGAAAAGAACTACTGGGTCTTGAAGTAGCTCTTTGCAGTCTCTCTATTGAAACACTAGCTCAAAGCTAACCTTGCTTACCTACTTTCGCTTATGATACAAACAACATAGTTTACTCTCTTTATTTATCATGACACCTCTATGCAAGAATGTGTTTATTCTCTGCTGCTGCTCTGTAAATCTTACTTCTACAGTAGAAAATAAAAGTGGGGCCAAACATTCCAGTGTAGACAGCCTTTTCCAGATATGTGCTTTGGCTGGTAAAGTCACTTAAACCCTTGGGTCTGAACTCATACCTCCCAACTGTACAGATTTTTGCAGAATGTCCAGATTTCTGCCATATATTTTTGGTCCATTTTTCATACAATTGTGTTTTTTTCTGGCAAATTAGTGGCAAATCATTAAATATTGAAGTTAGAAAATAATGGCATTCATTTGAGTTTCAGATTTCATACCCTTCAGAAAATTCATACTAATGCAAGACCTACTACTATTCTATTATCTTTCTAAGTTTATAAGAGGAATATTTAATTTTTTTTTCTTATTTTTGGGCCTGTGTCCCACTTCTGTGTATGGCTTTGTCCAAATTTCTTGCTCTGAGGTTGAGAGGTATGAGTGTCAGAGCCATCACCGTCAGCCAGAGACATTTCAAATTGTGACATACTTGTTGCACCCCACTCCCCATTGTAGTGGCTCTGGATATGACCAAGCAAGGCAAGGAGCAGTTATGCAGTGTAAGTGTGCAGAGTATTCCCCCATCCAAGGTAGACCACAAGTACAACTGTGGCTTTTCATCTGTCCTTGATTTTGCAGAATGTTCTGGTTTTCTGTCATATTTTTATACTGTTGATTTATGCTTCTTATTATTCAGAAAATGCATGCTGTTGCAGTGCCCTGCTGCTCTGTGTTTAAGTAGCAATGCTTTAATGACCATCAGGTAAGCTTGTCCGAGATTATAAGATGCAAGTAAGCTTTAATAAGCATACTGTTAAAGAATTACCAACATTGAAAGCCTTTTTGTTGTTGCCATTGCAAAGAATATTTACACAAGTAGATCATGTATAATCCTTAGGTATTGAAATGCATATGACAGTATTTGTAACAAAGGACAAGATTACAGTATTTTCAGAAGCTCATTACATTTGTTGGAGACTTGCACTCATCTTTGCAGGCTTTACCTGTAAACTAAACAGAATACCAATCTACCATGTGTGATCCATAACTTGTGCAGTAATCCTTTAAGCAATTTATCTTGAGCTTGTTTCTTGTTTACTGTTCATTTTTTACTTTGATCATGTCTTCCCCATGAAACAAGTAGATAGCTGTTGTCAGGCAGCAGGTCTTTTTTGGATAAGAAACATTTTTACAAGTGAGGGTATCACAGAGATTGCTACTTTCAGCATGTTACTTGGTAATTTTATAAAGCTGAATATAAATTATAATAAGAACTGCTTTTGACTGGCATTCCAGTAATGTATTTAAAAACTAATTTATTTTTTCATGCCTCTCAACCTTTGTGTTTCCATCTAGATATTAAGTAAGTTGTCATGTAGCCAATGCATTGAACTCTCATAATGATGGTTTAGCACCCAGGGCAACACATTTAATTAAAGTTCCTGTTGTTGTGGTTTTGAGCATAGCTCCACCTCTTTCTAGTTGGCCACACCCCATCCAACTGGCCCCACCCATTCAGCTGTCTCCTGCAGACACCCCTTAATTTGAAGTCACCAGCCGCCACTGCCAGTAATAATACATTACATGTAACTGAATACATTTATCATAGGTTCATAGTTCATAGGTTCATACTAGGCTATCTGCCCAAGGGCATCTATAAACCTAGCCCATAGTTATGTGGCTTTCGCCACCCCTTTAGTTTGAATAAAAACTATGCCTATCATTTTGCTGTGCCTCTGTCAAGCAGTGACACTGAAGTAATCCCTGGGGTATATCTGCGATCTCCCATCCATTGGTCAAGATTCCTCTTGAACAAGGCCAGCGAGGTGCTCTGCCTCACATGTACCGGGATTTTGTTCCACAGCACAGGGAGTCTCTGGGTGATGAATCTGTCCCTCCAGCACGTTCTATTTATAACCATGTCAAGGTTTAAGTCTCCCGCCCTTGTGGTTCTGAGGGATCTAGATTTTTTGAGGTGAAGCATATTCATCAAATCTGGGTTTGACATGGCCTTATATGTCAGGCACAGGTCACCTCTGAGCAAGCGGTATGAGACTGAATAGAGCTGGAGTTCTTTCAGTCGGGCAGCATAAGACATATTTTTGAGAGCCTTTATCCTTTTGGTGAGGAACTTTTGGGGCCTTTCAAGCTGCAGCAGGTGTCTGGTCAGATACATTCCGAACGGGGCATTGTACTCAATCATAGGTCTCAGTCAATAAAGTTCTAACAAATAATCATAAGTGAACAATGAGAGACTATGCTCTAATAACATTACAAAGTAACATCAAAGTAGTTAATGAGTGATCTCAACAAGAACAGAACTAAAACAATTAATACCACTGACGTAGTCTTTTGTTCCTCCCACAGAGCTGACAAAGTGCATCCTGGTGTCTCTGTTCTCATTTGGGTCTGCCTAACCCTCCTTAAACTCCAACAGACTGACTCTACAAGGTTGCGGTAGACAAGGAGTTTAAGGTGTCCCAGACCCTCAGGACCACACATTAATCACTGCTGTGGAGGGTTTTGTGTTATGATCTACCCTCACATCCTTTACTCTCGTCCCTTCCTTTTGCTTTTTTTTTTTTTTTTTATCCAAAGGGTGGGTGTGCAATGGGGACATGCTGGTGTATCATCCCACCTCTGTAGCAGTTCATCAAATGCCCCCTTTCCTCTCCTTGGACCATACCTCTTCACTAGGGAAAAGAATCTAGAGCAAAGTTCTCACCGCTAGGTAGTTAGCCCTCCCACGGGTAGAGTCAATACGACAAATTAAAAAGACAGAATTAAAATGGAAAAATGGTTAGCTTTAACTTTCATTAAGCATCCTAAATTTAAAGAAGATGTAGACTGTAGGCAAGTCTTCTAGTACAGGAGTTTAGAAACCTGTAAAGTTATTTTCATTTCAATCTTCTAAAACTAATCCAAAGGGACAGCTTTTTAATCTCAGTGTTACAGTGGATGCACACAATGAACTATTTTCAGAATGTATATACAGCCAGTGCTGCCATTAACAACTAAGGACTGCTTAAGTCTTAAGTTGTTAGATAAACTTATCTTATCTGGTGATATCCACACTGATCCTTGTCTGTTATCCCTTCCCCTTCTGCCCATATTGCTTGCGACTACTAAAGGAAAGTTTGCCTAAACACTTGAGAAAGGCAAACTTCATTGTGTAAAAATATCTGTTCAACTTCTGAGCCTCGGTGTTACTGCACAAGCTGGCTATATTTATCAGCTACGACTCAAGGCTCACAGATTTTATAAATAATGTTGTGCTAAGTCTGGATGACTACCAAGGACTCGGGAAAAACAAGCTGCCAATACAAATCAACGAGATGAATGCTCTACTTAAGTTCCACATCTCTTTCTGTCTCTCTCTGCCAGTGCCAACGTTTAGACACAACAGAAGCACAAATCTCCATTTACTACTCTTGCATTTGATAGGGCTAAGAAACTCAAGGTAGAATGACTACTACTGATCCAAGATGGTGACTTCCTTCCTTGCATTAATATTGGTGCAAATATAAAGTTTCAGTCTGGGACGTCTGTGAGCATGGTTCAGAGACAGACCCTGACTGCATAGAAGGTTGGACAATGGCAGCGCAGACAGAATACCAGAAAAAAAGCTTGCTGCACTGATGGTGCAGGGGTGACAAAATGCATACAGGTAGGTATTCTCAAACAGGTGTTTAACTTCCAGTGGAGATGGGAGGCACAGCATCACATACAGCAATGAAGTGAATAAGAAACTACATCAGGTTGTTGGATGCCTGAAAATTATATTACCAGGCATGGATCCATGGGTATGCAAAAAATTATAAGTGGTAACTTCTTAAAGAAAATCTTTATTCTTCATTCTGACATACTCAGTTGGAGTTAAGAAGTAATTTCCTTCTATAAAGAAGAGAGCCACTTGACATGTTATAACAGGAAATAATGGAGGAAAGGGTACTTGGTGAATTAAACAAACAAAGGTTAGTACACTGAAGGATGGAAATTGCCACAGAAAGGAACACAACACTGGAGTGGGCTAGTAAAAACATGGGCCTCAAAGCTGTGGCAATGGGATGCTAATGCTGACTAGCTAAGTCTCTGAAATCGTCTTTGCCCCCTGGCTTTGTCCCTACTCTTCATCTGGGACATAGCTTTCCTAATACATCTCATCACCTTTCTTATACCTTCCTTTAAAGAACTAAATCACTTAACCTGATTATCTCCTTTTAATATCTCACTTTATTCTACTTCTTAAATTACTATACCTGCTCCTAATTAGCACAACCAAATTACTATTCCATAACTAATAAAATACCTCGGAAGCTAGCACTATAAGGAGACTGAGACCAATAGTTCAAATCAGAAATTCCTTCTTCCTTAAAAACTACTTTGATACAAACAATCCACAAGACAGAATCCAAAAGAGTCTGAAAAATATGAACTATTCCATAACTACTTCTCTAACACTTAAAATTGCTTATTCGTGCAAATGCCTCACTCTAGTGTATTTCTTAAATTACTCTGTTGTATTTCTTAAATTACTCCTTTCCATCTTATACACCGCTCTTCTTTCAATCTGCAAATTCTCAATACAACACTTGTATGCTTGTGAATAACAATACAAATACTGTTATACTGACTATTATGCTTATTTATTCACTGAAACTGCATTATAAAATGTGCTACTGCAAATACTGATTGCATTAAATATGTTGCCTTGGAGCTTTTCTTTTTGGGCCTCTGTTGAAAAAGGGCATGTGTGCCCAGTTGGGCTTTCCCCAGTTAACAAGTGTCAATAAATAAATATGTTGCCATCCCTTGTACTCAAGTTAGGTGAGTTTCACCAAAATATTTCTGAGCCCACAAAAAAAGGATCTTTGATTTTTGGAAGATCACTCTGTGAGACCAAATTATTAATAAATAATGTCAGCATAGTCTGGTATTTGAAGAATCACATTTATTTATTTTTTATACATATGTTAAAAAGATAAGCCCACTCGACATGAGTGCTCCTTGTCAGGGGTAATCTGTGAGCACTGTTTAGTGAAATTACTTCCTCATTCACACAGTAGACAAACAGAGGGAGAAGGAATGAAAACCTGTTAAATGGGATACAGGAAGGTGCTCAAACTCTGGGCCATAATGATCTGCGCTAACTGCTGGACAGACATATAAAGTGAAATATTTGGGTTCTTTTGTTAGCACACTTCAGTCTGTTGAACAGTACAAGGTTTCCGTTACTTAGTAAGATGCAGCATCTGCCCATTAGTTGCCAGAAGCTAGGATTGTTCTGAATAACTTGTTCAATGATCATACCCATGTTTCCCATAGGGTTAGAAACCATGCAACTAAGCAGCCTCCCAGAATACTTACTGAAAGTTCTAGTCTCAGTTTTCTATTCTTCCTCTGAACAAATCTGCACAAAACAGACTCCTACTCATTCAGGAATCTCCTTTCAGTGGATAACATCATAAGCATCTATGATCACTTTCTGGCAGTCCTAGAAATGTATGCAACTCTCTCAAAATATATGTTTGATATAAGCAGATCATTCCAGGGATAGGGAAACTGAACTGCAACACAGTTGTCGACTTGGGCCCTAGCAAGCAGTCCAGCCTTGAGCTCTAACGTTCAGAACTGCAAAACGCCCACATAAATGACAAATAATCTGACACAACATAGCTAGCAAGTTCTCGTGTTATTATGGAAGGGAATATGCCATCTTTCTCACATGGGACAGCAGACTTCAGCACAGTAAACATGTTCCACAACAATTTTGTTAAAGTGGCCCAGTGGCAACATTATCAACCAATGTAAACATCCACTCTGGTTATTAAGGAGAAACCATGTGGTTAATTGACAAAATTATGCTGGATGGATATACCTTGAAGAATAAACCGGTCACCTAAATTTTTGGCACATTATGGCTTAAGTAACCATAACGCCTGTTCACCTTCTTCATTAGTGTGTTATTTCTGCATGAAAGGTATTCTCCCTCTAGAAGATGATGAAATCCTGCTTCATGAAGATGAATTAACTAGCAAACTTGCAAACGTCACATGTTAAAAAGGTAAGCCAACTTGACATGAGTGCTCCTTTTCAGGGGTAATCCGGGAGCACAGTTTAGTGAAATTACTTCATTGCTCAGTCCATTAACTTAATTGCTGCAGAAAGCTGAAGTCAAGAAAGTCTCTTCCCATCTTGAAAATTACAGTGGCCTTATAAACATCTAACATAGGTTCAATACAGGCAAATCACAAATCAATTTCTCATCTAGACCACCAATAGGATGTTTTCAATAGATTTTCAATGTGGATCATTAAAAGCTCCTAGGTAATTTTGTCTTTGGCAGTTTATGAGGTGGATTAAAACTATGAGCTATTAAACTTCACCACAGACACGAGTCTCATTCCCTCAGCCTCCACTTGTCCACTGTGTGACTTTAAGAAAGTGCTCCTAGGTTGTTTGCCAAATCAGAACTTGTGCCTAGCAGGTTTACTTTGACAGCAAACAAAACAAGTCTTTTCAAGATGAGTACGCCTAACCACTATATTGAGGTAGCTAAAAATAGTTCAGAGGTGAATTGCAGGAATAGTGTATAAGGGTCTACATTAGAAGACCGAAGACGCATTCTTTCGAATGCGTCTTGGTCAAACTTAATAGGCTGAAAACGTAAAATATCGAAGCAGCTGTTAAGCAAATTCTTTCCCTGGGAAATAATTTGCTTGGCTGCTTCGGTACTTCTTGGAGTTGGCATATTTAAGTAGGGGGGTGTGTGAGGGGCGAAGCCCCCCACTTAATGTAAAGTTTGAAATTGTTTTTTTATTTATTTTTTGTTGGAACAGCGATTTTTTTCCCCTTGGAAAAAAAAAAAAAAAATCGCTGTTTTGACACTTCAACATTGTAAGCTTTCAGTTACATAGGGTCGATTAATCACCGCTAGCCTTTTTAAGCGTTCAGTGATCTAATATACACCCGTTTATAAGATAACCAAAGTAAGAATGAAATATCATGCCCGGCAGCTGGTGCAGAGGGTTAAGGCTATGAACTATTATTGTTCCTGTGGTACACAGTTTGATTCCCTCACCCTTCATTTGCCTACTGTGTGACCTTGAACAAGTCACTTAACCAGACACTGCTCGCGTGTCACCCCTGAAAAGTGACTGTGTGCCTTATGTCCAATGGTTAATGCATGGGTATTATTATTATTATTATTATAATTACTACCATCTTCAGTTGGAGGGATAGTATTACTGATGGAACAAAACAAGGAAATGTATGCCGAATCCATGGCAGAAAGGTAAAGGGAACAAATCTTCAGAATCACTACATCAAGTTATACAGGGTAGGAAACTGTCTATGTTGGGGAAGAATGCCCTGGCTGGGAAAAGGATGTGAATAGTGAAGGAATTTGCAGACATGCTACAAACAGAAGTAATCTTTTCCTTTCCCTAGACAAGCCAGCAATTGCTTACTTTAATACACACCGGGATTCACAGTACCAAGAGATACCCATAGTGTAACTCAATTTATGACACAGACTGCAGGATTCGATTGGAATTGCACTTGTATGAATGAATTTTTCGTGTCAGGTTTATCTCTCATAACTGTCCAGAATTTCGTAGAATATCCAGATTTTTGCCTTATACTTATGGTCTGCAATGTAAAGTTTGTGTTTTTTTTGTTTTGTTTTGTTTTCTTGGTAAATCTCTGAAGACTGCAGTCACTATTCCAGCCACTGCAGAGCACAAGCCAGTGCATTTCTTTGTGCCGGTCCCAAGCCCGGATAAATGGGGAGGGTTGCGTCAGGAAGGGCATCCAGCGTAAAACTTTGCCAAATCATTTCATGCAGACACCAATAAGTGTTTTCATACCAGATCGGTTGAGGCCCAGGTTAACAACAACTGCCACCAGTACTGTTAGCCAACAGGGTGCTGGCAGAAATTGGGCTACTGTTGGCCAAAGGAGGAGAAGAGGTGGAAGACATGGTCGAAGGCAGGAAGAGAGGAGAAAGGCTAGGACTGTGGTAGTGAGGGTTGGAACTTTGAATGTTGGCAGTATGACTGGTATAGGGAGAGAGCTAGCTGATATGATGGACAGAAGGAAGGTTGGTATATTGTGTGTGCAAGAGACCAGATGGAAGGGGAGTAAAGCTAGGTGTATCGGAGGTGGGTTCAAATTGTTTATCATGGTGTGGATGGGAGGAGAAATGGCGTAGGAGTTATTCTGAAGGAACAGTATGCTAAGAGTGTTTTGGAGGTGAAAAGAGTGTCGGATAGAGTGATGTTTATGAAGCTGGAAATTGATGGTGTAATGATGAATGTTGTTAGTGCATATGCTCCACAAGTTCTAGCCACTTGTGGGTCATGCCCTGCATTTTATGTGGGCATGACAACTAGGAGGCTCAGGGACAGGATACAAGAACATCTGTATGCAATAAAAAAGAAAGATAGTAAGAATGCACTTTTTAAACATATTTCTGAACACCCAGACCATACTTTTGTCTTTAAAGTATTACAGAAAAGAGTGCCCAATATAAGAAAAGGTGACAACTTTAATGACTTAGAACATCTAGAGCTGGACTGGATATTCAGAATTAGAGCACACAAGTACCCTGGTCTCAATAGCTATGTTAGTATTAGATCACACTTAAAAAATAGGAAATATCATTAATAGGTACACCCCACAGTGTCCCAAAGTGAATTCCTGATTAAAAGATATGAATTATTAGGATGTTGCTATATATATTTTGTTAAAGCTATCATATATATTTTTATATACATATATATTTTTTATATACATATATTTTTTTCTATATATATTTTATATATTTTTCTTTATATATATTTTTTACATATATTTTCTATAAATATATCTCTATAGCAGAAGGTTATGTCCTTCTGGTTTATATATTTATATAGTGCTGCTATTACATAATTTTTAAGATTTTTGTTATATAGTTGACTGGTGACTCTAACCATATATATCTTTTTATATAAGTTATGACTTTCCATTCCGCCTCCCTTCTATTACAGGCCTTCTAAGTAACTCTGAATTGACTATTATTATTTTTACCCTGGGTAATATAAATGGGAAGGAATGAATTCCATCTTATTCCCTTATTCTATTTGTAAGGCTATTCTATCATGATTTCTGTTTTTTAAAATATGTTCAGAGATGTTTCTTATGAAATGATTTTCTGCAAATATACATTATTTTGTTATATTATGAATATCCCATTTTTGTATGATATGATTTTTTAGTATAATATGATATACAAAGCTTTTTGAAATAATGTAATTCTGCCCTATTTAATGGGCTTGCTTTTTACATATAGTCTTCTGTATAGTTTTTTCGATATGGTTTTTTATATATAGTTTTTTAATATGTTTTTCATCATCTGATTGGCCTTAAAATAATTGGTACTTCTGGCGTCTATACATATAATACACTATCGTTTTGCATTCTCATTTGTTTTAAAAAATTTTTTTTATCAATATATTTTTCTGATATACATAGTAATCATATCATACCTACTCTATATATTTATACATTTATAATTTTATTGTGCGTGCCTAACACATATATATTAAATAGATATTAATCTACCAACATTATTTCGTTTCAGTTCTATATACTTTTTTAGTCTTTTTACATATTAGTATTTAGATATACATAATTTTTTAATATTTAGACATGTAATGTTTATAAAAGTAATATAATGTCTTCAGTATAAGGTATTATGCACAGACGCTTTATATTTTTAAAGTGCTTTGAGCAGTTTGTGGTGACTTTGTCATGAATTTGGTTCCCTCACATTTATAACAGCGATCATTACTATAACTAGCGGACCATGTTATATGAAGCTAGAAGTTAAGACATATAGCCGCCAATATATTCATTTTTTAAATGAAGGCTATCGATGAACTATATTGCAAGAATGAATATTGTGATTTTCATTGCGAGTATACATAGTGAATATGGTGTTTCAATATTCAATATAACGGGTTGTTTCAATATTCAAAATAACGGGCTGCTTTAAATAATGTGGTTTTCTTAAAAATACGTGTTTTTAAATTGTGACCTTAAAATCTACCTTAGTGAGTCTATATATATATTGTTTTTACTGTTTCAACATTGTCCTGCTATCTTAGACAAATATATATGTATACCTTTAAATAGTGTTGAATCTAAGAAACGAATGAATTAATTGATTTATTTAATGAATTGATTATTTAATTGGCTCATGAAGAGCTGTTGCTCAAGATATAAAAAGGAATGATTCAGTATTATTTTATACTTGTCTGATGAAGCGTGCATTTTGGTGGCACGCGAAAGCGCTTACTTTTCCTGGTTTTTAAAAGAATTAAAGCTTCTACAAATATTCGTGGTGTTTGGTCTACCTCTATTTTTTACTTTTTAGTATGCTAAGAGTGTTTTGGAGGTGAAAAGAGTGTCGGATAGAGTGATGTTTATGAAGCTGGAAATTGATGGTGTAATGATGAATGTTGTTAGTGCATATGCTCCACAAGTTGGGTGTGCAATGGATGAGAAAGAAAAATTTTGGAGTGAATTGGATGAAGTGGTGATGACTGTACCAAAGGGTGAGAGAGTGGTGATTGGAGCAGATTTCAATGGGCATGTTGGTGAAGGGAACAGAGGGGATGAGGAAGTGATGGGTAGGTATGGTGTTAAACAAAGGAATGCAGAAGGTCAGATGGTACTGGATTTTGCGAAAAGGATGGACATGGCTGTGGTGAAAACGTATTTTAACAAGAGGGAGGAGCATAGGGTGACATATAAGAGTGGAGGAAGATGCACACAGGTGGATTATATCTTATGTAGGAGGGCCAGTTTGAAGGAGATTGGAGACTGTAAAGTGGTGACCGGAGAAAGTGTAGTTAGACAACACAGGATGGTGGCTTGTAGGATGACGTTGGTGATCAAGAAGAGGAGGAGGAGTTTGAGGGCAGCACCAAGGATCAAATGGTGGAAATTGAATAAGGGTAACTGTGAGGTGGAGTTCAGGGATAAGTTAAGACAGGCACTGGGTGGCAGTGAAGAGTTACCAAATAGCTGGGTAACTACAGCAGAGCTTGTAAGGGAGACTGCTAGAAAGGTGCTTGGTATCACATCTGGAAAGAGGAAGGATGACAAGGAGACATGGTGGTGGAATGAGGAAGTACAGGAGAGTATACAGAGAAAGAGGTTGGCAAAGGAGAAGTGGGAATGTCAGAGAGATGAAGAAAGTAGACAGGATATAAGGAAATGAGGTGCATGGCAAAGAGAGAGGTGGCGAAGGATAAGGCATATGAAGAGTTTTATGAAAGGTTGGGCACTAAGGAGGGAGAAAAGGACCTGTACCGATTGGCTAGACAGAGGGACCGAGCTAGGAAAGATGTGCAGCAGGTAAAGGTGATAAAGGATAATGAGGGAAACATACTCACAAGCGAGGAGAGTGTGTTGAGGAGATGGAAAGAGTACTTTGAGGGGTTGATGAATGAAGAGAATGAGAGGGAGAGAAGGTTGGATGATGTAGGGATTGTGAATCATGAAGTACAATGGATTAGCAAGGAGGAAGTAAGGATAGCTATGAAGAGAATGAAGAATGGAAAGGCTGTTGGCCCAGATGACATACCTGGGGAAGCATAGAGGTGTTTAGGTGAAATGGCAGTGGAGGTTTTAACCAGATTGTTTAATGAAATCTTGGAAAGTGAGAGGATGCCTGAGGAATGGAGGAAAAGTGTTTTGGTACCGATTTTTAAGAATAAGGGTGATGTTCAGAGCTGTAGTAACTACAGAGGGATTAAATTGATCAGTCACAGCATGAAGTTATGGGAAAGAGTAGTGGAAGCAAGGTTAAGAAGGGACGTGATGATTAGTGATCAGCAGTATGGTTTCATGTGGGAAAAGAGCACTACA
This sequence comes from Protopterus annectens, assembly GCF_019279795.1. Taxonomy (NCBI): domain Eukaryota; kingdom Metazoa; phylum Chordata; order Ceratodontiformes; family Protopteridae; genus Protopterus; species Protopterus annectens. The sequence goes on from NC_056729.1 coordinate 1,466,944,314, forward strand.
GATGCGATGTTTGCTCTGAGAGTGTTGATGGAGAAGTACAGAGAATGTCAGAAGGAGTTGCATTTTGTTTTTGTAGACTTAGAGAAAGCATATGACAGGGTGCCTAGAGAGGAGTTGTGGTATTGTATGAGGAAGTCAGTTGTGTCAGAGAAGTATGTAAGAGTGGTACAGGATATGTACGACGGTAGTGTGACAGCGCTGAGGTCTGCGGTGGGAGTGACGGATGCGTTTAAGGTGGAGGTGGGGTTACATCAAGGATCAGCTCTGAGCCCTTTCTTATTTGCAATGGTGATGGACAGGTTGACAGACGAGATCAGACAGAAGTCCCCGTGGACAATGATGTTTGCAGATGACATTGTCATCTGTAGTGAGAGTAGAGAACAGGTGGAGGAGAGCCCTGGAGAGATGGAGATATGCTCTAGAGAGAAGAGGAATGAAGGTCAGCAGGACTAAGACAGAATATATGTGTGTGAATGAGAGGGAGGACAGAGGAATGGTGAGGATGCAAGGAGTAGAGGTGGCGAAGGTGGATGAGTTTAAATACTTGGGGTCAATAGTTCAGAGTAACGGTGAGTGTGGAAGAGAGGTGAAGAAGAGAGTACAGGCAGGATGGAGTGGGAGGAGAAGAGTGTCAGGAGTGATTTGTGAGAGACGAGTACATATAAGAGTGAAAGGGAAGGTCTACAAGAGGGCAGTGAGACCAGCTATGTTATATGGGTTGGCGACAGTGGCACTGACAAAAAAGCAGGAGTTTGAGCTGGATGTGGCAGAATTAAAGATGTTAAGATTTGCACTGAGTGTAACAAAGGTGGACAGAATTAGGAATAAGTATATTAGAGGGTCAGCCCAGGTTGGAAGGTTTGGAGACAAAGCCAGAGAGGCACGATTACGTTGGTTTGGACATGCGCTGAGGAGGGATGTTGAGTATATTGGGAAAAAGATGCTAAGGATGAAGTTACCAGGTAACAGGAAAAGATGAAGGCCTAAGATAAGGTTTATGGATGTGGTGAGAGAGGACATGCAAGTGGTTGGTGTGACAGAGCAAGATGCAGAGGACAGGAAGAAATGGAAACAAACAGGTGATCTGCTGTGGCGACCCCTAACGGGAACAGCCGAAAGAAGATGATTTGAGTTTCAGACTTTCTGTCCTTTAGAAAATGCAAGTTAATGCAAAATGCATCATTTTATCAACTTTCTGTATTAACATTATTTACTTTTATTGCCTCCAGGAATGACTGAAGAGAAACTTGCAGTCTGTTGATCATTTTTAGCACAAGAACTGTAAACGTGTCAGTATCCTAGTGTACAGCAGAAAATTAAGGTGAAAAAGAAATATAAACTGAAGGGGTCCACCCTCAACCTCATTGTTAACTGTTGCAATTGTTGAGGCAGTCAAGAACCTAAATGGGAAAACTGTTTAGATTTTGGTCAGCAATGTCCGAAATATAAAAAGTGGAATTGTTTCAAAAGGTTTTGCAGTCTAAAGTGTAGCAGACGTACGTTAAAAGAGAGAGTATCCAAAAAAGCAAGTAGATCAGATAGAGGCTGCTCCGAGAGCTGTGAGCAAACTTTCTTTGTTGACTGTGTCTCTGTGATCGATGAAACAATTAATACAGTAGATTATCAGTTGTCAGCAAACAACAACATGTTTTGTACGGTGTAAATTAATGGGAAACCCGTACAGCTTAAAGTAGACACTGGATCCAAGTACAATGTTATATCAACAGAAATGTTTGCTAAAGTAAAAGCTGGTGAGAAACTTGATTTAGCAAAGTGTGCAAATCTAGTTGCTTATGGTGGTGAAGAAATTCAAACTGATGGTGCAGTAGTTATTTCATGCCATTTTGCTGAGCTATGACTTGCAGTTTTTGTAGTCAAAAGACACGTGCAGTCACTGTTAGGCCTCAAAGACAGTCTGAGAATGGGACTGATTTCACTTAATAAAGAGGTTCACCATATACAGTGGATATAAAAAGTTTGCACACCCGAGAATGGGACTGATTTCACTTAATAAAGAGGTTCACCATATACAGTGGATATAAAAAGTTTGCACACCCCTGTTAAAATGCCAGGTTTTTGTGATATAAAAAAATGAGACAATAATAAGTAAATTCAAAAATGTTCCCACCTTTAATGTGACCTATAGCCTGCACAATTCAATTGAAAAACAAACAAATCTGTTAGGGGAAAAATACAAAAAATAAAAAACCTACAATATGCTGGTTGCATAAGTGTGCATACCCTTAAACTAATACTTTGTTGTGTGTGCACACCCTTAAACTAATACTTTGCTGAAGCACCTTTTGATCAGAGCACCTCACTGGCCCTCTAACAGAAATCTTGATGAGTGGATGGGAAACAGAAAATTCACCCCGGAATCACTCCAGTGGCTCTACTCGACAGAGGCACTGGGAACTAAGGTCGGGTGGCACAATGCGAGGGTCATCCTACGGGCTAGGCTTGTAAAGGCTCCAGGGCCATTACCTAGTACACAACTATGAACCTATGAACTGCCGTTTTGAAATAAAGTAATAATCATTAGAAATCATAAAATGCCCACTCTGGTAAAATGATTCTTCTATTTTTTTTTTAACATAATGTGCAGGCTACATTACTAATGCCTAACAAAGAGGTTATTAGGGCTGCATCATTAAAAGAAGGTAATTCACAATGATTACCAACTAAGAGCCAGTACCTAAAACATCTCGCACAGTACACCATTTCCCTTGGCAGCACAGGAGATTAAAGGATGTGAGCTGTTAGCAAGTTTTTTTTCACTTTCCAGGGTTTGACAAAGTCTGAAAAAGACACATCCACATTAACTCAACTTGAACTTTTTTGTTAATCCTTGAAGTGGAGCTACCACACTTTACTGACATCCGCATTGGGATGATAGTCAAGTTGAACCGCCTATACCTATGGAAACTAAGTACATCTTAATCCGCACAATAAATAAAAAGTTAAGGCTAGGGCACTATGCAACACACAGTTATTCAAATGGTTAATTAAATTATGCAAAACTTGTATTTTTGTTTAACTGGGGACTGTGGATCCACTTGGAAATATACAAGCTTATACTGTAAACACTTAATTTACTCAAGACGAAAAACAGGATCCTAAGTGATTGGTATAAGCACTGATTAACAAGTTTTTAACCAGAAAGGGGGAGGCACACATCAGTGAGGTCCTAACTTCTTTCCACAAAATACCAGAATAACAACACAATTTCATTTAATGACTGGAATAAAATGACATCATTAATAAATGGGGGAAGGCAGTAAAATAAGGATATATGACCAAACTTCAGCTTTAAAGTAGTGAAATATCAAACTTGATTAAAATGTTTCAACTAACTCTAAAGTAATACATCAGATTTTAAACAAAGTAATGTTCTTCAACAAACCCCAAAAGTTTAATAAACTGCTTCTTCCTAATTACAGAATAACCAGCCTAGACAATATGTACTCTCTTTTAAATTCTTTGAGATCACTGTTGATCCCTATTTAAACATGACTTTTCACATTAACTAAAATTAACTTCACCTTCCTTGGAATCCACAAAATCTCACAATTCCTCACCTCTGCAGGAATAAGGGCCACTGGCATAAACATCCTCCAACCTCAACTTAAAAACTTTCTTCTATTACTTGCTTATATCTCTTCAAAAAAAACTTAAAAGACCTCTTAACCATCTCAAATAAAATATACAACTTCATCACCCGGTGGTGTAAACATTGGCTCTAGATTATTGTCACTGCTGAAGTGACATCCCAACCCACATGCAAAAATGGGAAAAATGGATTATGGATGGATGGATCCTGCTCTCTCCTAAATATTAACACCACTGTATTACACCCCAGCGAGTCAGTTGGCTGCATATTCAAGAGCAGATCTGCTTCTCTTCTTCTTTGTCCATAAAACCATTCACAATGACTCCCCTTAACCACAGACTGATCACCCTAGTAATTACGCTCACAGACCAAATCTGCCTCAATACTAGCCATTTTATCATCTGAACAGGCCTTTTCCTTTATAACTTCTATATTATGGAACTTTCTTTTCTCTTTAACTCCACAACACAGCTACCTACAATAAATAAATTCAGTCAAAAATCATTAACTTTTCTAAGGAAAGTGGGCCACCTGTAGTTGCCTAAACCATACACCATTAGCGTAAACTCGCTTTACACTAATCTTTTAGCAGCTATATAATCAAGCCTCTACAGATAACTGCAACTAAATCTTGCAAACTGCTGCATGCCTAAACTGTAAACATGTATATAAAATGTGCTTTCTCTTGAACTTTTCAACTACATTCAACTTTCAGTTCTGCTTTACTAGAAACATTCTATTTTGTTTTTATTGCTGTATATCTGGATTATACTCAATTCTGCCTTGCTTCTAACTCTAATATCTTATCATACTGACTGCTTTTCTTTGCAAATACTCCATGCCCATTACATTCTAACTCATGGGTTGTGGCTGAAATGGGTCCACAGTAGATCAGTCCACTATTCTTACTAAAATAAAAAAAAAACAATTAAATAACGTATTTTATATACAATTATTACCAAATCAAAATTGTAACTGTGAAATATAACCTCTTAAGACAGTAAAAAATCTTTGTGCACAATCACTTAAAAAATAAAACAAACATTTGAACTGCAAGTTGGGTTTACATGTAAAGTTGCAGCTTCATCCTACAGTTAGTCAAATGCTAGGCTTAAGTTAAACATACAGCAATTGTTTGCATATACATAATTAAAACTACATTATAAAAATATTTTATAACAGATACAAGACCTGTGTTAATACTATCAAAATTACTGCAACACCCGTGCCCTGGCCCAGCAATCAAGGAGCCTCATTCCTCACCACTAACACCAGTGAGGGGCGTCTCATATAGGAGGAAAGGATAACAAATACACACAGTAAAGTGCAATTTCCCTTAAGAGCACACAGAGATCACAGTCAGTCTGGGGCTAGTCACGCCCTTGCTCTCCAGGTCCCCAATACGACCCCCCCAATGGCACAGCTATAGGTCCAGATCTCAGCCTAGTGGGCAAGCTAAAACCTCCAGCACCCTCTCTGTCCAACCAGTGCTTCGTGTCCCTGCCCAAGTAGCTCTTACACACACACACACACACACACACACACACACTTTGAGAAGAGTTTATACAACCACACACACCCTCCTGGGGAAGGCTGGCACAGGTTCTCCAGCTGTGCCACTTCTTCCCACACTATACGGTAGTACCAGCTGCCACCACCCACTAATATTTATCAGCTACTCAAAGGCCCTTAAAAGTGTGTGCGATTATTACTGTGCAATATTATTATCCAATTGGTAGTACAGCCCAGGGCTAAATATATTGGAGTGGCTTTGTACAATTTTACCAAAGGCATGCAAGTACTCTAAACAGCTTAAATTATCTCTACAAAAACAGCCACCGTTGAAAGGGTTTAAAAATATTTAACAACAAATAGTCAAAACAGAAGGCAATACTTTTTACTACACAGTGCTAGTCAAGAGTTCAGAGATCACAGAAAAATACTTAAAATAATTCAGTAGTACAGTTCTGACATCACAGAAAAACACAGTCTAATATTTCTAGTTTCTAGCTATTTCTAAGAGAAAACACATGTCTTAGATGAACTTACATATAGAGCAAGACAGTGCTGGTGAGTTGGATGGTAAGACAAAAATGCTTCATGCTCTCTGTTTTTAAAATCACATTCCTGGTTCATATTACATAATTCTTCACACTTCCCTGGGTTCCCAGGCTAACAGAAACTACATTTACATTCTTCATGTCTGGGCAGAAACCAGAGCAATAAAGGACATTTATGCATGCAAATTCTGGCCATTAACTTTGGCCTTAAAACAAGAGGCAGGATGCCTCATTCTAGACTTACTGGCTCTGAGGTTTAACATCAAAGGGTCACAACATGCTTTATTCGGTCAGTGGAGTGCACTGTTACATTTTTTTCCCTTTCCATATGTAACACTATTTTTACCATTTTAGACAAAAAGCCTGTGGTTTACATTAATATTTACAGATGTGGCTAGGCTGGCAGCCTTCATATATCTTCACCCAATCTTCACATATCTCCCCCTGGAGAACTTAAGCTGGTTTTTTAAGTGAGAAAAGCGATTTGAGGGAGTTAGGTCTATCTGAGTATACCTTACCCTGTTCCCTGTCTTGAGAGCCCATCTGCATTGGCATTGCTAATCCCACTGCGGTGCTGCATGAACATATCATATGCTTGCCACCCCAGGCTCCATCTTAGCAACTTGGCATTTTGCTGGCTGGCTCTATTTAACCATGTCTAGGGGGTTGTGATCTATCATAACAGTGAATTTCCTTCCATACACACAAGGCTGAAGTTTCTGCAGTGCCCACACTATGGCTAGACATTCCTTTTCTACAGCTGCATAGCATTCCTCCCTGGATTGGAGCCTACGACTGAGATAAACCACTGGGTGCTCTTCCCCCTCGGAAGAAATGTGGCTAAGTACAGCCCCCACCCCACGGTTCAAAGCATCCACCTGCACAACAAATTCTTTGCTGTAATCTGGACTGGCTAACACAGGGTGTCCTTCCAAAGTTGTTTTAAGCTTCTGGAATGTCTGCTCACATGATGGGGTCCACACTACCTTATCTGGCCTGTTCTTCCTTGTCAGGTCTGTGAGGGGAGCAGCTATGGTACTATAACTGGGCCGAACTTTCTGCAGTACCCTGCTGTCAGTAAAAAATACCTGCTTTCAGCAGGTGCAGGCCATGACTGAATGGCTTCCACTTTGGCAGGTTCTGGCCTTATCTTACCACTCCCCACTCTATGTCCTAGGTAGGACACCTCTGCCATACTCACCTGACATTTGCTAGGCTTAATGGTCAACCCTGCCCTCTGTAGTCTGCCCAGCACCTCCCTGACATGCTGAAGGTGCTCTGGCCAGGAATGGCTGTAGATGGCAATATCATCTAGGTAAGCAAGGGCAAACCCTGTTGCTCCTGCTAGGATATGATCTACTAGCCTCTGGAAAGTTGCTGGGGCATTCTTCATCCCAAAGGGCATCTTTGTGAACTCAAGCAAGCCAAAAGGAGTCACAAAGGCTGACTTCTCTCTAGCACTGGGAGTCAAGGGCACCTGCCAGTAACTCTTAGTAAGATCAATGGTTGTAAAATACTTAGCCCCACCCAGCTGCTCTAGGGCCTCATCTGTCCTAGACATGGGGTAAGCATCTGACTCCATGTGGCTATTTAATTTCCTGTAGTCCACATAGAACCTGGTGCTGCCATCCTTCTTTGGCACCAGCACCACTGGGGAGGCCAAGACAGTTGGACTCTTGAATCACCCCTATTTCCAACATCTCCTGTACCTCCTCCCTCAGAGTCTGTTTGACTCTCTCAGGCACTCTGTAAGCGGCCTGCCTAATAGGCCTTTGGGGTCTTGTATACACCTGGTGCTGCCCTAGGTGGGAGCACCCTGGTTTCCCAGTGAACATGTCCCCAAATTCCTGCAACACTGCTCAGATTTATCGAACCTGGGTAGGAGATAGCTGCTGGGACATTGCTACCCCTTCCACTGAGGTGTCAGCCCGAGCCTCACTGAGATCAGTCCCCAGATCTCCCTCAGACTCCACCTGCAATTCACTGCAAATGCTCAGCATAAGGGCCTCCCTATCATGGTAAGGTTTCATCATGTTAACATGGTACAATTTGTGCCCCTGCCTTCTGCCTAGCAGTTCCACCATGTAATTAACATCTCTTACCTTTCTTATCACCTTGTAGGGTCCCTCCCAAGCTGCTTGCAGCTTTTTGTGTCTGACAGGAATGAGAACCATTACCTGCTGCCCCACAGCGTACTCTCTAGCTTAAGCATTCCTGTCATACCACACCTTTTTTTGTTGTTGGGCTTCTGCCAGGCTCTCCTGGGCCAAGCCTATGATTTCCCTGAGTCTTAGACTCCTTGTGAGACTCGCACTCACCTTCCCACTTATCTCAAATTAAATCTAGAGGTCCCCTCACCCTATGCCCATAAAGCAACTCAAAGGGTGAAAAACCTGCGGATTCCTGGGGAAGCTCTCTGTAAGCGAACAACAGATGGGCCAAATATTTGTCCCACTCCCTCTTAAACTGATCTGCAAATGCCCGTAGCATGGACTTGACTGTAGAGTTTAACCTCTCAGCAATGCCATTAGTCTGGGGATGGTAGGGGCTGGTCTTCATGTGCTTTACCCCACAGGACTTCTACAGACAAGCCAGCAGGTCTGACATGAAATTGGCACCTCTGTCAATGAGTATTTCTTTTGGGAAACCTACCCTTGCTGAAAATCTCTAACAAAGCATTTGCCATCTTCTCTGCCTCGATGGAGGACAAAGCCACTGTCTCAGGGTATCGTGTAGCATAATCCACTACCACTAGGATATACTTTTTCCCTGTGGAATTTGGGGCAGTCAGAGGACACACAATATCCATAGCTACCCTCTGAAATGGCTCCACAATCACAGGCAAAGGCATCAAAGGAGCTCTCACCTTGTCTCCTGCCTTGCCTACCTTTTGGCACTGCTCACAGGCCCTGCAGTACCCTGTTACATCTCTGGAAATAGGAGTAAGGGGGTCAGAAACCGTACGCAGAGCCTTTGGTCAACACCATACTATATGCATACCCTCTCAAACATATGAATGAAACTATCAAAATTATCCCCCTCTTTAAGCTGCGGAAGAACTTTACTGACCTTTTGTGCTTTTGGGGTCTAGTTAATCCCTTCCCCATTACCTCCATGACTCTATCAAAGAGTCAGCATCTCCTTCTCATGCTGCCTTTGCCTCTCCTTTTCCTCAGCTTCCAGGTGTAGCAGTTTCTCTTTCTCCACAGCCTGCAAACGTCACAGTTTCTCCTTGTCCTCACTCACTAGACACCTTACTCTCTCAGCTGCTTCTAGTTCCAAACGCCTGACCCCCAACTCAAGTCTCTTTAACTCCAGATGGATTTTTAAGTCCTCTGCAGATGGATTTTTAAGTCCTCTGCAGAAAGGTTGAGCTGCCCATTTTCCGAGGGTATTATATCTCCAAAGCAGTCTGATTGTCCTCCTGATTGCTGCTTTCTGATGCAGCTATAACCAAGGTTGCAATCAGGTCTGCCTTATTCAGGTTTCCATGCACCAGTCCCTTAGCCTGGCAGATCTCTGCCAGCTGGCACCTTGTCAGCTTTCCATACTCCAATGCTGACATGCAGCCTGCTCACCCTGACTAACTAAGCTAACAAAAGAAATAAAACAATTGTGATCTGAAATCTGAGTATTCACTGCATGGCTAATTTAGAGTACAAAACACCTTCAGAGCTCACTGTACACCAGCTACAGGAATTCACTCTACTCAAACCACTACAAGCCAATTAGTATTTGCCAACCAATTAATATGTGGTGTGGATATCCCACCACTGCCAAACAATTAATATGTGATGCCCGTGCACTGGCCCAGCAATCAAGGAGCCTCAATCCTCACCACTAACACCAGTGAGGGGCATCTCATATAGGAGGAAAGGATAACAAATGCCCACAGTAAAGTGCAATTTCCCTTAAGAGCACACACAGATCACAGTCAGTCCGGGGCTGGTTGCTCCCTTGCTCTCCAGGTCCCCAATAAGACTCCCCACTGGCACAGCTATAGGGTCCAGATCTCAGCCTAGAGGGCAAGCTAAAACCTCCAGCACCCTCTCTGTCCAGCCAGTGCTTCGTGACACAGACACACACACACACACACACACACACACACACACACACACACACACACACACACACACTTTGAGAAGAGTTTATACAACCACACACACCCTCCTGGGGAAGGCTGGCACAGGTTCTCCAGCTGTGCCCCTTTCTCCCAGACTATATGGTAGTACCAGCTGCCACCACCCACTAACATTTATCAGCTACTCAAAGGCCCTTAAAAGGGTGTCCAATTATTACTGTGCAATATTATTATCCAATTGGTAGTATAGCCCAGGGCTAAACATACGGGAGTGGCTTTGTACAATTTTACCAAAGACATGCAAGTACTCTAAAGAGCTTAAATTATCTCTACAAAACAGCCACAGTTGAAAGGGTTTAAAAATATTTAATAACAAATAATTAAAAGAAAAAACAATACTTTTTACTACACCGTGCTAGTCAAGAGTTCAGAGATCACAGAGAAATACTTAAAATAATTCAGTAGTACAGTTCTGACATCACATAATAACACAGTCTAATCTTTCTAGTTTCTAGCTATTTCTAAGAGAAAACACAAGTCTAAGATGAACTTACATATAGAGCAAGACAGTGCTGGTGAGTTGGATGGTCAAGACAAAAATGCTTCATGCTCTCGGATTCTCTCTGTTTTTAAAATCACATTCCTGGTTCACATTACATCATTATTCACACTTCCCTGGGTTCCCAGGCTAACAGAAACTACATTAACATTCTTCACCTCTGGGCAGAAACCAGAGCAATAAAGGATATGTATGCATGCAAATTCTGACCATTAACTCTGGCCTTAAAACAACAGGCAGGATGCCTCACTCTGGACTTACTGGCTCTGAGTTTTAACATCAAAGGGTCACAACTTGCTATACTTTGTCAGTAGAGTGCACTGTTGTTAATTTTTTTTTCCAGTTCCACATGTAACATTATTTTTACCATTTAAGACAAGTCTGTGGTTTACATTAATATTTACAGACAGAATTATCTCCAAAACTCTATCTGGCTAGGCTGGCAGCCTTCATCTATCTTCACCAAATCTTCACAATTACAAATCACTTTTAGAAGAGAAACATACTTGTGTGAACGCCATGTAATCAAAATGTTAACAGTGGCAAAACTGAAGACAAATTCAAATACATTCTACAAAGCATTTGCAGACATGTAAAGTTAATGGCATCATCCAAGTGTTTTTTAAAAGATACACAACAGATCTTGTAGTTAATATTTGCTGGTATTTTAAAAGGAAAACCTGAACATACAGATTAAGAAATACCTATTTATTCTGTCTGAAGCTGAAGATGAATCCTTTCTGACTTTATTTAGTGCTTGTTCTAGCCATTTTCTTTAAGTACTGAAACTCTTCCTCAACACTTGTTTTAGTGACCTGCTTAGAGTGATCACAATATTCTGAGAAATTCTCCTCCAATTTTAATAATTTCTGTCCTTTAACACCTTTACTGAATTATCACATATTACACAGGAAAGCATCCATTTATATAAAAGACAATGAATCACCTTAAGATATTCACAGTTACAGACAATATACATCACACATATTATTTATAAAATCATCAATCCAACACTGCAAATATTGATCAGTTCCCGCCTTCCCTTAAACCTCACTCCTTCTACAAAACATCATTCTGCAAGTATCATTCCCATGATTTCTACTTTTTTTCATTGTAATTTGCGCCTATCCTTTTCTAAAGTTCCCAGTTCCAGTTCTTTTTCCTCTGTTAATAATAGTTGCTACTTCCAATACAGTTGGTTTAGACTTTGATTTCCATTTTCTAGCAAGTGCTTTTTTGGCAGCCATCAGAATTAAATTTAACAAGGCCTTACTATGTCTAGGCAATTCAGATCCTGTATCCTAACTCAAAAAAATAATTTCCTTAGTTACACCCATTTGCTAACTGAACATTTCTGACACAGTATACTATAGAGAGTTTTTGAAGTTTATCAACTCATTACACTCCCCAAACCAAAAAAAAATCCAGTTACCCTTTTCTTCCCCATTTCACCAACAAAAATTGACATCTGCCTGAGGAAAAATTCTTTAGAGTTGGCTTGGTGTATAAAAATACTGGTGCAAGCACTTCTAAACTAAAATCCTAAATATTTTAGACTTTGCCGCATATTTGGGAGCCATGCATATATCCTAACATTGTTTCCATGGAAACTGCTTATCCAGTCTCTCTTCCAAATCTTTTCTAACCTCCACTGATTGATTCCTATAGTTATTGCGCAATATTTTACATGCCCTATTAATTAACCTTTTTAACGGTTCTAGATTCAACTAAAAACTCTACCAGAGCAGGTGTTTTACTTAGGATTCCCCTGTTTATTTCCCTTTGCCTATGCTCTCATATCAATCACCGATAAGGAAAGCAGTCTCTAGCCTGCAGACAAACATCTTCTTGGCCCCTTAACATTCTGTGACCTTTCCCTCTCTACTTATTTGCTCCCAATAACTTGTTTCCTTTGCCAGTTTCTCCTGTACATTTCAGTTCTGTCTTGGCTATTCTCTGTACCCCCAATTGCAATCATCCCCATTGGCAAAATCTCATTTCTTCATTCTTGTGCTGTCTTTGTTCTTAGAATACTGTCTACTACTTTATGAATATAATATTCAGTATGGCTGTTACTCTCCTTAATGATCTCACTCCTTATTTCTTTAATTTCCCCCCTGATTCACCATTAGTGAACAAACTAAAACAATGGCTTTATTGGCCTGAAATTGTCCATTACAATGATGAAACAAGTCATGGGCATTCAGAATCGCCAATTAGCTGAAACACCTGGTGTTCATAAGGGTCATCTGCATATATCTCATGGGCATCTGATTCAAGAGGTCTGAGAGGTCACTCACTGGAAGTTCCAGCTTGGCTGGAGTTTTCATTTAGTTTTTACAGATAGTTTTTTCTGTGTGACCTTCTCACTCATTGTTTTAGTTTATTTGGGATATTTTGCAGTCACCCTAATGACAATGGACATCAGCTGGGTGTAACAGCTGTGTGTTTCTTGTGATTAGTCAAACACTCTGCTTGTTCTGTGCTGATGAGGTCATAACAAGGCCTAAATATGCATATCCACATATAGTGGGGTTTGGATTTACTGGCCTGAAATTGTCCATTAAAATGATGAAACAAGTCATGGGCATTCAGAATCGCCAATTGGCTGAAACACCTGGTGTTCATAAGGATCATTTGCATATATCCCATGGGCCTCTGATTCAAGAGGTTTGAGAGGTCACTCATTGGAAGTTCAAGCTTGGCTGGAGTTTTCATTTAATCTCTACCTATAAGTAATATTCCCTGCTGAAAGCTGATTATTTCTCCCAAATATTTCTTAAGCTCCATAATAGCAGTTTTAGGTAGAATATAAACACATGGCAGCATAATCCTTCTCCCTTGCCATTAGCCCCTTACCATCACAAATCTAACATCATCTTTTTTTCTCTCTTCTATCACTACTGGAGCTTGTCTAGCAGTCAGTATAAATAGTCCCAGTTTCCCTTCACCAAACAATCTGCTGAATATCCATACTGAAATATTTTCTTTATCAAACTGACATGCTCACTTCTTTCCAAATGTGTGTCCTGCATCACTGCTGTTTGCATTCTGCATTTCATAATATAATTCAATATTCTTACCTTTTTGTCTTTACCCGTGAGACCATTCATGTTCTAAAATAATATGCATAGTGTAGCCATTACTATAAGAATTTATTATTCTCACCTATTACATATGACAACTTTTTAAAATATTTCCAGGTTTTGTGTTACATGCATCCACTAGTTTCACAAGTTGATCCTTTATGCAATTTCTTGTCATCTCCATTTGAATCTATGCCACATTTTACAAGACAAAAAAAACCCCTGAATTCCTCCATAATCTTGTAATGTAAAACAAATACACAGAACTATGTCAATCTTCAAATAATGAAGTTTAACCCTCCTGATAGGAACAATTGTATCAAATCAACAGCTGCGTCCCATGCGTTACCTAACTTCAATTGAAGGTTACCCATGCTAAAGGTGCATGTTATAGCCTGTGCTTCTATTTACAGTAACTGCTTTCTGTTCTTATCTTATATTTATTCCCCTTCCAGAAGTGAAAAACAGCTTGCATGCTTTCAGAACGCATTAATTTTTAGCCTTAAAAATTGCACTGGCTATCTTAAATAAAACTAAATTAAACAATTTTCTAGTAAATGCATTGAAGTATTTAGGTACTAGAAAAGCAGCTGTTATTCACTTCCAATAATTTAAATCTTTATTTTTTAACTAAGCTGGTTCTCTTTATACCTTTCAATTTTACTTTTCTCTCTGGGTAAACAATGCTCAGATCTCTTGAGATTTATCGTCTTCACCTGTAGTCAGCTTGCTTCCTTGAAAACATAAAAAAATGTACTGCTGCTTTCAGCTACAGACATCTCAATTTACACTGAACATTTACTTACTAAAGGAAGATTATTCATTACACTGAGGTCTCTATTTTTAAACCCCACTTACACACAAAAAAATTATTAGGTTAAGCCAAGGGGCACTAATGCAGACATTCACCTATGTCAAAGTAAAGGAAAATATCACAACTTTACATATATTATAATCGGTGCACATTTGCACACAATCCCCCACCTCAATAGCCCAAGATTACAAGCTATTAACTTGAATGTACATTTGTCCAGCCTTTCTTTTTAACATTGTAATGCCTACATTTTTAAGACTAAAAAAGTACTTGTTTATTTTACTATTATTTATCACATAATCACTGAAAATGCTCTCTCTACAACATGCAATTTATATCATGCAATGTTTTATACAAATACTGATAACAAAAATTGTTTTACTAACACTTACTTTTTTTCCTTTTAGTGTCCTTCCAAACATTAATGACGTCCACATCCTGCTCCCACCCCCCCCCCCCCCCCCCATTAGGGAAACAACTGTAAAAAAATTTCTCCAAAGCCAACTTCCCGCTTCTTAAGACAGAAGTGGCAAACTTCACGACACCCATGCAGATGGACAATAGAGGTACGACTGCTGAATCCTACACAAATGCACTTCATAAGCACTTATACGAGTGCATGGATCATGCTATCCCTAACAGAACCAAGATGCTATCCTCCAAAAAAAGGAAGCCAATCTGGTGGTCTTCTTCCATAAAACTCTACAACAGAAGAAAGAAACTGCTGCAAAAAAAAAAAAAAAAAAAGAGTAAAATCCCATGATTGGAAGAACTCCCTGGTCAGCCTTAGTAAGAAGCTGAGATCCCTCATAAAATCCTCCAAAGCTAGTTATGAAAACAAAATCGCCACTGATTCTAAAGACAACCACAAAGCTTTCTATAGCTATGTCAAGAATCTCAATGGCAACACTCAGATCTGCTCTGAGTTAGAGCACAAAGGCCCTAAATATACAGAACCAACTGATATTGCCAACATCCTGGCAGATAAGTTCAGTGCTAACTTTACCCCTCTCTCACCCCCTACAGGGCCCACCTCTATACCGGAAGAATGCAAAGTTCCTGTAATCACGGCTGCACAAGTAAAAACCTCACTCTCCAAAGCCAAGAACACAGCATCCATGGGAGCTATCAACATCCCAGGCTGCCTTCTACACGAACTACAGAATGAACTGGCACCCCACCTAAGTACCATGTTCAGTCATAGCCTCACCTCAGGCTTTGTGCCCACTGAATGGTGCACCATGACTGTTATCCCACTCCACAAACGGGGAGTCATGACAGACCCTGGGAACTACCGCCCCATTAGCCTGATGAGCCTGGTCTGCAAGGCCATGGAACGTATCATCACGGAACTCATAAACAAAGACATTGGAGATCTCCAAACTCTAGACCCCACAAAGTTCCGGTTTGTAAAAGGCAGATCATGTCTCCTAAACCTGATAGACTTCTTTGAAACAGTCACCAAAGCCATAAATGAGGGTAAGGTGGTTCACACAGCCTATCTAGATCTCGTCAAGGCGTTAAACACCATCCCCCACTCTGGAATTACAGATAAACTCACTAAACTAGGTATAAATCCCTATGTCACAAGATGGGTTGCCACTGTGAAAGTAGCAGACTCCAAGTCAGACTTCAGACCAGTGACAAGTGGAGTACCATAGGGTTCAGACCTGGGTCCTCTCCCTGTTTGGTATCTAATTCTCTGAAGTACGGGCTAACACAGAAGGCCTTTGGCTAACTAAGTTCGCTGATGACTGCAAACTAGGAACCATAATCGATACTCCTAACGATGTGGACATCCTACAAAAGGGCCTCACTGACACAGATGCCTGGTGTCAAAACCATGGCCTCAAGCTCAATGTCAAAAAGTGCATTGTCATCCCCTTTTGTAAAAACTCTGTACCAATGAACTACCACATAGATGGTAGTCTACTTAATACCAAAAGTGTGATAAGAGACCTTGGGACACAGGTGGACAGTAGTCTCTCCTTTGATAATCACATCACCACAGTGGTCAGGAAATCCCTCTACGTGGCACACCTCATCAAAAAACGTTTCTCATCCAGAAAAAAAAAAGAGGTCATTGTTCCCCTCTACTCATCACACATTAGACCCATTATAAAGTAGAAATAGAAGTTATGTTCTTACCATAACGTTCCATGTTAGTTGTCTTCTTCTCGCCTTCTTCTTGCTGGAAGGGTTCGGAGCCGACCTCAGCTCCGACTCGGCCACTCTAAAAGCTCGAGAGTTGGTTCCACCAGCTCGAGGCTCCCCTTATATCCCACAATGCTAGGCGTGAGTTACCTCAGATCTCGTTTGTAAGCTAACCCCAGCTTATAATAGTATCAGAATAACTATAAACAAAGTCCACCTCTAAAACCAGGGAGAAAGAAGGGTGACCTATATCCTGATCCAGGAAATATGCACAACAGCATATGCCTAATAAAAGAGGTGGTAGAAAGAGAGGTCACAATCACAACTCCTCTAGGTCTGTCCAGGCCAGGGGGAAGGAGGGTGGGACGCAAGAAGAAGGCGAGAAGACAACTAACATGGAACGTTATGGTAAGAACATAACTTGTATATGTTAAGTTGTCTATCTCGCCTTCATTCTTGCTGGATGGGACCGCGTCCCTAGCACCTTGTCCCGGGTGGCCTAACGGAACAGACTCCTGAGAACAGTGGAACCAAAGTTAGCTCTATGCCTAGAAGCTAAATCCAACTTATAATGAGAAATGAAAGTGTGAGGAGTAGCCCAAGTAGCCGCTGCACAAATTGTGTCAATAGGCAGTCTGTCTTGGAAGGCTAAAGAAGTAGCCAAAGCTCTGGTGGAATGGGCCTTAGGTTTATTAGGCAGCTTTTGGTGTCTAATTTCATAAACAAGGGAAATCAGAGATGTTAGCCATCTAGATAATGATACCTTTGAAACTGAAAGTCCCTTTCTGCCTTCTGCATAGGAGACAAACAGCTGGTCAGATTTTCTGAATTGTTTTGTTCTATCCAAATAGTACCTCAACTGACGATGAACATCTAGCCAGTGTAATTTTTGTTCAGACCTATTGGAATATTCTGGAAAAAGACAGGGAGGTCAATGCTTTGATTTAGGTTTGACGTCGAGACTACCTTAGGCAAAAAGGACGGGTTGGTTCGTAAGGATACCCTGTCCTTATGGAACAATAGATAAGGAGGTCGACAGCTGAGTGCATGAAGTTCTGAAACTCTTCTAGCTGAAGTAATAGCTACCAGAAAGAGAGTCTTCCATGATAGCAATTTTAAAGAACAGGAGGCTGCAGGTTCGAAAGGGGAAGAATCAAAGAAGTAAGAACTAAATTTAGGTCCCAAGGAGAAGGAGGATTTCTTATAGGAGGTCTGAGAAGAAAAACTCCTTTCAAAAAGGCTTTGCAAAGCTTGTGGGACATTAAGGCAGACTCAGAAATACCCACATGAAAGTTAGAAATAGCTGCCAATTGAACTTTAAGAGTAGAAGGAGATGAACCTGCATGGAAGAGTTCAGCTAGAAAATCAAGGACTATTTGGATGGAAGCAGTGAAAGGATCTATGTCCCTTCCTTGAGCCCAATATGTGAAGCGTTTCCACTTACTCAAATAAATCTTCCGAGTGGAAGATTTATGTGAAGCTATCAAAATATCTCGAACAGAGTGAGATAATTGAGGAAGCCTGGCTAAGGTTGGAACTGGAGGAACCAAGCAGTGAGGTTCAGAGAGGGAGGGAGCGATGAAACTGACCCGACTGATGGATCAAAAGATCTGGAACTAGGTCCAGATGCCAAGGTCGCTCAATAGAAATTGATGTAGAAAGGGGAACCACACCTGTCGAGGCCAGTGAGGAGCAATGAGGATCAACGAGGCCTTCTGAGCGATAGCTTTCTGTATCACTTGAGAGATTAGTGGGAAGGGAGGAAATGCATACAGAAGTCCCCGGGGCCAAACTTGGACTAGAGCGTCTCTGCTGGGTTGGCCTGGTAAAGGGAATAGAGTGAAATAATCTCTGCACTTGCTGTTTTGGGGAGTAGCAAAAAGATCGCAGCAAGGCTGACCCCACTTGAGAAAAATTTCTCTCACAACAGAGTCTTTCAGAGACCACTCGTGAGGCATGAGGATAGCTCTGCTCAACTTGTCCGCGATTTGATTGGACTTCCCGGGGATGTGCGTTGCTATCAGAAACCGCTGAGAAGAAATCGCCCACTGCCACAATCTGAGTGCTTCTCGACACAGGGGATAGGACCTGGTCCCGCCTTGTTTGTTGATGTACCACACTACAGACATATTGTCTGTCTGGATTGCAATCGTTCCCAAGGGAAGAGAGTCTTGAAGGGCTTGCAACGCTAAAAGCACTGTTCTCATCTCCAGAACATTTATGTGCAAGTGGCATTCGTCTGGTTGCCATGTGCCCTGGACCGTCCTGCCCTGATAATGCCCCCACCCGATCAGGGAGGCGTCCGTTGTCAGAGTAGCAACCGGAGGGGGAGGAACAAAGGGTCTTCCCAATAAGAGCCGAGGGGAAGACATCCACCACATGAGATGATTTCTGCACGTCTGCGTGATCATAATGGTGTGGGACATTGGAAGTTGCTGGTATGACCATTGTGTAAAGAGCATCCATTGAAGGATTCTCATGTGGAATCTGGCTAATGGAAGCAGAGGTATGGCCGCCATAATTCCCAACACTTTCAGAACTAACCTGGCTTTGATTCTGTTGTTGTTGAAAAGGAGTGAGACCAGTTTGTGTATGTCTGTTATTCTCTGATCTGTTAGTCTCGCAGACATGTCTACTGTGTCTAGATTTGCGCCTATGAAGGTAATAGTATGACAAGGCGACAAAACAGACTTTTCGCAATTTATTGAAATGCCTAACTTTTGACAAATGCGAAAAGTGTAATCCCTGGCCATCAGAAGGAGATGCTTGGTGGGAGCTGTGAGGAGCCAGTCGTCCAAATATGGAAACACCTGGAATCCTTGTCGTCTCAGGTGAGAAGCTACCACTGCCATGCATTTGGTGAACACCGGGGCAGTGGTGAGACCAAAGGGCAGGGCCCTGAATTGAAAATGACTGGTTCCCAGCCTAAAGCGGAGGAATCTTCTGGAGCGCCTGTTCATTTTATGTGATAGTACGCATCCTGAAGGTCTATAGAGCACATCCAGTTTCCTTTTCCCAATAGGGAAGGATGGACTGCAGCGTGACCATCCGAAATCTTGTTTTCTTGACTGATCTGTTCAAGATACTGAGATCCAAAATTGGTCTCCAGTCCCCTGTTTTCTTTGGAACTAAAAAGAACCTTGAGTAGATTCCGGATCCTTGCTGGTCTGCTGGAACTGGCTGAATTGCTCTTTTTGCAAGCAGCTTTGAAATTTCCAAAACCGCTAGATCCCTTTGAGCGGGTGGAACATCTGGAAGGGATTTTTTTGATTGGTTTGGAATGCGAAGAAAGGGAATGGAATTAGCCTTCGGAAATGATGGACTGTACCCATTTGTCTTGAGTCAGGGATAGCCAGGCTTCTGGGTACAGTGACAATCTTCCCCCGACTGCCTCCGAAGGTGGGCAGTCGGGCAACACCTCAGGGATGCTGAAAGGGCTTATCAGAGAAGGCTTCTCGATTGCCCTGGTTCTGCGGACCCCCCCTGCCTCGAGGGCGACGTCTACCATTGTTATTCCTGACTCTGCCTCTGGCGGGGAACCGACTCTGTGCGTCAGGCGAAGTCCCTTGAGATTGTTTACGGAACCACATTTTCCCACTTTTCTGGCCTTTGGGGTAAGGCCTAGAAGGAGTAGAAAAACGGACTCCGACGGCAGAAAGAGTCTTGCCATCAGTCTCGCACCTAGTCAAGGTTTCTTTCACTTGAGGACCAAAGAGAGATGATCCATCGAATGGGGAATTAGTGAAAGACGTTTTAAAGGGGTCCGCAAAATTGCATAGCCGCATCCAGGCATGCCTACGTAAGGCCACACCTGTCCCTGTGGCCCTGCTCGCTCCATCAGCCGCATAAGAAAGGAGGCGCATGGAGGAGTTGGCTATGGAGTTCAGGGTAGCCAGCTGAGTGTTCATCTTATCTTGAAAACCCGCAGCTGTAGGATCCTTCAACATGTCACTCGCTTCTTTGATCAAGTCCCTTTGAAGACGAGTAAAATGGCATAGATAGTTCAGCGAACGCATAGCAAATGTCGCTGACGAGAACATCCGCTTCCGCACCTGTCCATGGACCTAGATTCCTTGTTAGGTGGATGGACAGGTACTGAAGGATCAGCTAGTTCCTTCTTAGTGGCAGCAGCAACCACCATAGCATCCACAGAAACTCCTTTTGTCAAGAACTGTTTGTCTGCTGGTGCCGTTATGAATTTTGAGGGTCTCCTGGGAGTGGGGTCCACTGAATCAGGAGCCGTCCATGCCTTTTTAGCTACCACCTGCATGAGGGGGTCAAAGGGGAGACACCCAGGAGGTGGAAGGACGAGAGCCAAATGCCTCAAGGTACACAGATTCATCCTCCGTAGGGTTGAGGGCTGGCCAATTTCCCCTCTGTTTGAGGATTTCTAGAATGTCTGCAAAAGAGACATCTTCAGAAGGGGAACGGGGGGAACCCTCGGAATCCTCTAAATCTGTGTCAGAGGTGACAGACTCAGGTGAGTCAATGTGTTTCCTCTTACACTTTCTCTTCCGAGGGGGCTCTTCTGCCAAATCAGGAGAGGCCTCAGAAGAGGATGAGATCCCCACAGGGGGTTCCTGAGGAGCTGGCTCTCTGCGGTCCGGGATGAGGGAGTGAGTCGACTTGACCTGAGGCACCGTAGAGGGAGGGGCGGACGGAGCCGACTGTGGAGTAGAGCCAGGTTCTAACACACTCCACATGACCTCGAACGCACCCCTGTCAGGCAGAGCCAGAGGTCCCCGCTCCGAGAAGCTGAGAACCTCCCTCGGCACCGACAGTGATGGCTCCGAGGTCGATGTCGGAGCCGAACTCACCAGCGCCAAGCTCCGAGAGGAAGAGCGGGTCGGACAAGGGTCCGATGCCACTCACCCCTCGGAGCCGACGAGGGAAGTCCGGCGCCGAGATTCTTCGAAAGAAGAAATCGGAGCCGACGACGGAGCCGAAGACATGTGTATCTGCTCCGACGCTACCACAGTCTCGGTTCAACGCCCGGCCCGAGCTCAACGGAGTCGGAGGAGGAACATATTGATGGACAGGGGCAGGCATCGACTGATGAGTCGGGCTCTGAAGCATTTGGGCCAGTGCCTCGGACTTAAGAAGTCGACTCACTACCCTCTGAAGGTCATGATCCGACAGCCTCGATGACCTAGAGGAGTGAGATTTATGGCTCCGTTCAGACAGCAGAGGAGATGCTGGAGCCGAATGAACGGAGCCAAGGGATGGTGACCTAGATCTCTTCCTAGATGTCGGCTCCGAAGGTCTGGTCAGAGCCGACAAGGGAATTTCTAATACCTCGGCTCCAGCCGGAGCCGAGGGAACCACAGAAGCTGTAGACTCATCGGCTCCAGCCGGAGCCGATGCAGACGTAGGTTTAGTAGCCTTAGGTCTCGGCTCAGTAGCTGGAGCCGAGAACCTAGAAGCCTTGGAGGGCTTCCCAGAGACAGAGAGGGAATCCTCAGGCTTAAGTAGACCCCTTAGGATCAATTTGTTCTTTCTTTCCTGCAGGACCCTGGGACTGAAGCCGTGGCATACAGCACAGGAGTCCTGCAGGTGCAAAGGCCCCAGGCAGTAGACACAAGAAGTGTGACCGTCTGTCAGAGACATTTTCTGACAGCACGCATCACACTTCTTGAAGCCTGAGACCTTTGTGTCTTTAGACATCTTAGAACAAGAAAGTGTAACCACACACACACTCAGTCAAACACACTGATTACACCTTATCTTATTTTTTAAAAACTCAAAAATAAAACAACTATCAATATGTTTTAATTAAGAGAAGCAACACACACACACCACTAGGAAATGGAGAAAGGCCTGAAGGCCCGAGGGAGAACTTTTAAGTTCTTATGGGGAAGAAACGGGATTTTTGTGAAAAAAGGGTTAGAATTCCACTAAACTAAGGGAAAATGTAGTTAAAATTAAAAATAAAGGGGTTTAAGTATCCTAACTTCACTGAAAGTTTACTTACCAAGAAGCCGGTAGAAAACCAACACCTCGATCGCTGTAGTGGCAAACGAGATCTGAGGTAACTCACGCCTAGCATTGTGGGATATAAGGGGAGCCTCGAGCCGGTGGAACCAACTCTCGAGCTTTTAGAGTGGCCGAGTCGGAGCCGAGGTCGGCTCCGAACCCATCCAGCAAGAATGAAGGCGAGATAGACAACTTAACATCACCCCTTTTGGTATGTACCTCACAAGACATCTGCAACAGCTGGAAAGGCAACAGAAATACCTCACAAAGAGGATTACTGGCCTCAAACATATGCCCTACGCAGACCATCTCAAAAAACTCCAGCTTTACTCCGTCGCATATCGCCTACTCAGAGGAGATCTCTGTCTAACATACAAAGCTATGGGAAACCCAGAGCTGTTGGACATGCTCCACTTGAAGAAATCCCAATCCCTCCGAGCTACATGCACTAGGGACCTAAACATTGTCACCACAATAAACAGAACATGCTGGAGGGATAGATTCCTGTCCCAGAGATATCCCATACTCTGGAACAGACTACCTATCTATGTCAAACAGAGCTCCTCATTAGCACTCTTCAAGAAAAATCTTAATGATTGGATGGGAAATAGGAAATTCATCCCGGGGATCACTTATGTGGCTCTGCTTGACATGGGCACAGGAAAATAATTTTCTTGGGTGGTGAAAGCCAGGCACCTTTTTGACTAGGCTTGTATAGGCCCTAGAGCCAATAGCCTAGTACCTACCTATGAACCTATAAGGGGTACATGCCTTTCAGTCCCTCCAGAAGTTTAAATCAGTCAACAAAAATCCAATCTTTCTCAGCCACTTTTTGTTATAAAGCCACGTTTCACAAATATGAAATGATGCTTTATAGTCTCACATTCATTCACAAATTTTAGAGTTGCTGGTCTTCTTCCTGTTCATCTCCATCTCCCAACCCTAGATTCCAGTTGGAGTCCTAGGTACTCCTGCATCTTCTAGTCAACTACAGTGTTTGGAAATATTTCACTGACAAAGTCTCTCTATGACCTTTATCATCAGAAGAATAAGAACTAGAATCATCTTTTGTTTGAAGTCTCACTTTTTGTTAGACAAACTTTTGTATTTCTTCCTTAGCCTGTTCCGAATCAAAAATGACTGATCATCCAGGAAATATATTATGTACACAATTGGATACAGCAGCCTGAATCTCACACCTGCCTCTCAATAGTCCCAACTGCTGTGAGCAATTTGCTTCTCTTCTGTCTGATGTACAGTGAATAATCATTTTCCACAAAACTCTGTCTCCAACTTTTAGTACTTTGCCCTTCTGCCACCATTTGGTCTGGATAAATTATTTCTGCTGGTATAACTGTATATTTACTAATGCTGGTCTTGGCTGCTTTCTCATGGCCAGTTTTGGAGCATACAACACGATGTGTCCTTTCAATTAACAAATCCTGCTGTGGAATACTAGTCCAGTTACTTGTCTGTGCTTTTATAAAATTAATACAGTCTATTCCTTCCAGTTTCTCTGCAAACCAGAAAATCTCAGGTTGTCTTTCCATGATCTATCCTGTAACTCTACCATTTTTTGAAACAGCTCTTCTTGAGCAGTCTCATACTCAGACAGCCTTTTCTACATGTCAACTTCTGATTTTTGTAGTTTTATAATTTTACCTGAATAGCCATTTTAAAACTTCAATTTTTTCCAGCCTACTTTTCTTTGAGTTAATATACTCTTTCAGTGTTTTATTTTAATCATCTCTGAGCACACTGGATTTACTTCTTCCTCTAAATTACTGGAAGCCATCTCTTGTACCAAAGCTGGAGCTTGAACTGCTTTTTGCTGAACAGCAGTAGGACTCTTCTAAGTCAGTCTTTTCTCTTCACTTTTCTGGTTGATTTTCTTTCAGGATCTCTAAGTTTCTTCTTGACTGGCATCCAGGCAGTGTACTTACTTGACAATAACTAAATTTTATTAAAAATGGTAGAATTACTGGCCCTTATCAGTTATTTTGTTCACATTGGGAGATCTGAAATTAAGCTGCTGATCATTGTACAACCATCTTGGAAAGTCCCAATTTCCTTTGTTCTTTCAAGTCAATACTCCACACTTTATCATTTCTATATCCATTAATGTGCCTACAAAAAAGAGGTTATGTTAACTTCTGTGAATATTGCCAAAGTTAAATCATACCCAAGTTTAACACGTCTCCTTTCTGAGATTCTTACAGCTTCTTTCAAATTCAGTACACTAAGTTTATACCTCATAATATTCTTATCAGAAGAATTGTCTTTCCTAATCATCCACCTCTTTTTCTAGACAATGATTTTTTCCACATGGGGGTTCTACACATTTTATGTTTATTCAAACTTTCCATTTACCGAGATATTACATATACATACATTAGTGTGTGTGTGTATACACACACACACACACACACATATATATATTATATATTATATATATATATATATATATATATATATATATGGGTCACCTGCAAAAGATCAAAGGCCGTGTGTACATGTAAAATGAAATGCGCAACTGAATGAAAGCACAGGACTGTGGAGGTAAGTGGGGCTTTGGGGATTAGGAAGGTGGGTGGGTGTATGGGGGGTTAGGATTAAATAAAGGGATAGCAGATCAGAGTGTTTGTGGGAGTGTGCAAATGTCAGGGTCACAGCAGGGTAAGTTAACTGATAGATGTGGTGTGTATATTTGTGGGCTAAAAAATGCATTCAGTGTCCGATATGTAGTGTGCAGTGGTAGTTTTATAGGTAGGTTTTTTCTAGAGTCAGGTGTAGGACTGGGGTTAGCAAGTATTAGTAAGGTGGAGAAGAGGGGCAAACTCTCATAAATATACATGTTGCATGCTCCCTGATTGTGACATGAATGTATGTTCCTAGCTTACAATACTAACAGTGTGCAACATTTTTTCCTGCAAATCATAGTGAAGAAGTGTATCAATACAGGTAAGCTGGATATTTATCTCATTGTGTACAGATATCATTTTACCATTGTGCTTATAACATCGTTCACTTAAGTTTCTCCAATATCATTGTGCCCTGCAAATACTGCAATATCCATGCATTCCTTTCAGCACTTAATGTAAACTGCTCTTTCCTTATATCCATAATTCTACATCCCCCTTAGCAAACTAACAGTGACTAGAATTTTAACTGTATGTGGAATGCAGTTCATAACTGCCCTTAACATGGAGTTTCCCATAACAAAGGCCTCCCATGTTAGAGTGTTTCACTACCTTGAAGTACTACAACTACTACAGCCACTACAGCTTTCTTCCAATATGCTTCTTCCAATATGCTGGTATTGTCAATCTCATACCCCCATTAAAATATTGTTAACTCATTCACTCTAGTACAGCTCTTTTGAGTGTATACCTTTAAATCCCAGTGGGGTGAGGCTTGAGCCTTTAAAAAATGAAGTTATCACCTTACAGTTCTAACGAATATTCAATGACAGAGGTCAAATATCAATACAATTGTCTTTGCCATCATGTATGCTTCAAGATAAAATATTCTGATACCTTGTATGTAGCATTGTTTTGGAATTATTAATGCAAATATGAACAAGCAATATTTGACACCTAGAGGTACAGTAGGAGGTAACTGCAGAGATGCCTGGAGGCACACTCGGCTGTAATGAGTTAAAACTTTCCAGACCTTTTTTTTTTTAAACACCTTTATTAAATTATCACTTAAGACATAGGCAACCACACTTTAATAGAAAGCAAACCATTTTATTTTTTTTTCCATTTAAATACAATTCACATCATATATATATTTTCTTTCTACTATCATCAGTCCACCATTACAAATATTTGCTGAATTCCATCCTTCTCTTAAAGCTTACTCCTCCTGAACATTATTATGCATGTATTGTTCCCACAATTTTAATTTATGTCTATGTAATTTGCTCTTTCCCTGTTCTAAAGATCCATATTTCAGTTCTTTTATCTCTTTTAGGATATTCAGTATGTCAAATACAGTTGGTGCAGATATTGATTTCCATTTTACAGTAATTGCTTTTTTTGGAAGCCAACAGAATTAAACTTAATAAGGCCTTACTATGTCTAAGCAATTCAAATCCTGTATCTAAGCTCAAAAGGAATCATTTCTTAACTTGCACTTATTTGCTCACCCAATATTTCGGATAGAGTACTCTGTAGGGAATCTGCCAACTCATTAGACTCTCAAAACATATGTCCACAGTTAACCCTTTCTTCTCCACCACACCTCAAGCATTTGCTATCTATCTGAGGAAAAATTCTTTGAACTCTGCTTGAGGTATAAAAATATCTATGCAAACACTTCAAGCAAAGATCCTAAACCTGCTGGACTTGGCTGCATACTTGGGAGCCATACATATGTCTTCCCATTGTTTTCTTGTACACTGCTTTTTCAGTCTCTCTTCCCAATCTTTTCTAACCTCCTCCGATTGAGTCTTAAAGTTATCATGCAAGATTTTATATGCCCTGCTAATTATTCCTTTAACAACTGCTTCTGTTCTAGAATTAACTTTAAAACTCTACAGGGAAGTCTTTCACTTAAATTCCTCCTATCCCTTTCTCTTTGCCTGTACCCGGAGATCAAGCCTAGGTAAGAACATAAGTCTCTTGCCTGCAATCCAAATTTCATCTTGGCCTCATCCCACTCTATTACTTTTCTTGCTTGAGCTATTTGCTCCCAATATCTTGGTTCCTTTGTCAGGTTTCACCAGTGAATTCCAGCCCGCACTATTTTCTGTACCCCTATTTGCAGTCATCCCTTTTGACAAAATCTCCTTTCTCCATTCTCATATTGGCTTAGTTCTTACAAATATAATATTCTGTATGGTTGTTATTAATCTCCTTCAGGATCTGCATCCAAAGTCCCACTCTCTCTTGATTTCTTGAACTTCCCCCTTGCTTATTCATCATCCTTTTCCACTTTGAATTATAACCTTTTGCTTGTGTTATGTATACGAGCCTTAACTGTGTAGCTGTAAAATATCTCTTCAAATCAGGCAAAACCTAACCCACCATGCATATTGGAAGGATCAGCTTATTCCGCTTAACTCTTGCCCTCTTTCCCTCCCAGATAATTTCTTTTAATTCTTTATTAATTATTGCCCACAACTTTTCCTAGGGTTGATAAAAGTATGCCTGACCAGTACATAAGACTAAAGGGACTAAACATTTTCACTGCTTGTATCCTAGTATCCATAAATAAGCATTTCTAGTTTCTCAATTTTTTGTATTATTGTTTTAGTCTCTTCCCACACATCCTTAGCTGTCATAACAGAAGCCTTTTTAATCCATACTTGTAAATATTTCATTTTATCATGTCCACATAAATACTAGTACTGCTGAACCAGTTTGTGTGTGGGTATAGCCTTTGTTTTAATACCAGACTCTTATTTTGTACTTTATTACCCTGCATTTTATCATAGTTGTTATTAGTGCATGATCAGAAATAGTTACTGGATGTGTGCTGAAGCTTTCAATTAAAGGCACATGTTCCTGTGAAATACAATTTCTACCTAGTCTAGTCAAGTTATTGTACTTTAGGGAATAATATGTAAATTCTCTCAGAGGTCCTAAGACTGAAATCACATCTTTCATGCCATATATTTTCATAAATTTCTTCAGAAATCTAACCTCAGTTGTTATATTGTCCCTAGTCCCCCATTCTTATTATTGCAAATCAAATTCTAGGCAGACCTATAAATAATATTCCCTGTTGAAATCTGATTATTTCTCCCCAAATTTTCTTTATAACAGCATACCTTTATCCCTTTTGTCCATCCTAACTTCAAGAGGGATTCAATCTGCTCATTGAGGCTTCCCCATTAACTGGTTATACATCACAATTTTTCTTTCATCCCATCTAGCCTCATCTTCCTCTAATCTTGGCAAAGTTAAATCTTCCACAAATATTTATACTTGTGCCTTTTCTGGGTTTCCTTATTCCTCTGCTTTATACAAAATTTCACAGAATTTCCAAAATATCTGTAATACCTCTCTGGGTATATATATATTTTTATTCTAGGCTAAGTGTGGTGACAACCCTTTATAATTTTTTGTTGCCTAAGCTGTTGTGCTAAGACTTTTTTTCTGGAGTTATTATTAAAAATAATTGCTTAACAGCAGCCTTTCTAAACTCATGCATATTATCCAAACATTGCCTTTTTGTCCCTTTAGCACTCAGCAATTGCTTCTGTTCTTGTTCTGCAAGATTCCTGTTTATTTGCTATATTTGAAACTTCTGTCAACACTGTTGAATAATTTTTATCACTTCCTTTTGATAAATCTTTTGTTCTTATTTTTACCAATTTTTTAAAACGTGTTTTTATTTTAGCCTACTCACTAGTTATCCCATTTTAAGAGATTTTTATCTTTCCTAATAACTTCTGAATCAATTCCACAACCCAGTCTTTAAATTATTCTCCTTTTAACAGATACATAGGGAAAGTACCAGTGTCTCATTTTTACTTTATTACTTTACATCTTAACCTTAGTACCTACTGGTGCATGAACTGAAATATATAGTAGATGCATTTCACACCTTTCAATTAAATATCAATATTCCTGTGAAATATAATTTCTATCCAGTCTCGCCCAGTTATTGTACCTTGCGGTATAATATGTAAACTCTGTCAGAGCTCATTCTACTAAATTCAAATCTTCTATTCCAAATGTTCTCATATATTCTTCAGAAATATACCTTTTTTTGTTATATTTTTCCTTCTAAGTCCCTAACATTCCCCATTGAAAACTAACTTCTCAAAAAATCTCTGAAGCGTCAGTAGTTTTATCTGAAATATAAATAAAGGCAAGTGTAACTCTTCTTCCTTGCAAATAAGCCACTATTACTATATATCTTTCTGATAAGTGTCATGAGATCTTTTACAGACAGCTGAGCTATAGCAACTCCAGCAGATGGGACCTTGACTTCACATCTCATCTGAAGGAGTGCAGCACCCCTTCCCCGACATTTCCAACTTGCAGCTTATCTGCACATAATGCTTGGCAGACTGATCTTGTATACAGTTGCTGCTTCTCATCTCTGTTTGAACACATGGCATGTTTACTCTGATGTTTTGCTTCAATAAAAACCCTGAAGAAATTAAACAAAACAAAAAAAAAAAATAAATTTTTCAAACCCCAATCCCTTTAACTCACAGCAAACACAAAACTACATACACTTTCCAAAAGGACAGATAAGTTATCCCATCTCCACATGGGAACATCTGCTCCAAACAGACACAGGCTTTACCTATTCTAAACTTAGATGTCAGTTGGAAGCACATGCTAGAGCTTGTGTTGCCTTTGCCACAAATACAATTCATCCTTGTCCTATTTATTTTACTCCCGGATGGGAAAAACAACATGCATGTTCTCAAATAACTAACTTTCAGCCTTAAGAAAAAGTAGAATACCAGTCCAGCTGCTGATGTGTACTTTCATAAAAAAAATAATTTTTGCTTCCATTTTCTCTGGTGTAATAGACAATCTTAGGTTTTCTCTGTATGCTCTGTCTTCTAAATCTATTTTTGAAAAAAAAAATCTTCTTTTTGAGAAGCCTCATTTTCAGTCAGCATTTCCTTCATTTCAACCTCTGATTTTGGCAGTTTTATCAACTCTTCAGACTACCTGCTTACAGCTTATCTCATACTTTCCAGACTTTTGATTTTATATATATAAAATACATATATATATAAATATATATATATATATATATATATATATATATATAATAAAATACATACATATATATATATATATATATATATATATATATACATACATATATATATATATATATATATATATATATATATATATAAATAAAATACATACATATAATACATACATATATATATATATACATATATATATATATATATATATGTATATATAAAATACATACATATATATATATATATATATATGTTGTGTCTTTCGGCTTTTCCTGGTTAGGGGTCGCCACAGCGGAACTCCGGTCTGCTAATGATTGGTAGTTGATTTTTACATGCCGAGTTACCAGCCCTGACGCACAACCTTCAACGAAGGTACGCCCATTCACGCATGTCTCCACACAGAAGACGCTCTAGCTGAGAATCGAAATGGACAGCGTCTTATTGTGAGGCGACAATGCTACTGCAGCACCACCACCGCAGGCATATATATATATATATATATATATATATATATATATATATATATATATATAAACACGCACACACATATATTTTATATATATATATATATATATATATATATATGCATACATATATATATATATATATATATATATATATATATATATTTATATCCATTTATATCTATATAGATTTATTTCAGAAGACAGACTCTTCAGAAAGTCAAACTTCATACAGTCGAGCTCATATGATCAACTTTCAGAAAAGCTTAACAACACAAAAGAAATCTATACTTTTGTGCTGGGAGGCAAGCCTCCCTGCACCCTCCACACCCCTGCATACTATACATACCAACTCTGGGCTCACACTACAGTTGGTAAAAGGGTAAATTCCCTGATCCCCACTGTACCATGATCTCCATACAAAACCTTCGGGTCTATATTACGAAATCGAAAACCCGTTTCAGCAAACACCACAACACCGACACACATAGCCCGAACCGCAAATATGCCGAACCCCCTAAACCGCAAAATTTCAAATCTCGAATCATCATAGTCAGCCAACACCACTGCGCGCTACATACTACATACCCAAATGTAATAAATAAAACACATACATACACTAACCAAACCCTACTTCTAACCCTACACTAAACCTTACATACACATTACTATCTATGCACTTACCTTAACCTGCACCCTAACCCTAAGGTCCATAACTATAGCACACTTGCAGATGGGCCAACCATGACACTTCGACATTTCGTGCTTCGCGGTTTTGAACGTTCACCGTTACCGTAGTTCGTGCTATAAGTGTCGGTGTTGTGGTATTCGCTGAAATGGGTTTTCGATCTCGTAATATAGACCCAAAAACTTAAACATTTTGGAAAGTCCATCATATGGTCCATTTGAAGTTAGACTTTCTGACGACTCGCTCCTCTTAATGGGGTCCATATACATATCTACAGGTAAATATACACATACATACACACACACACACACACACACACACACACACACACACACACACACACACACACACACACACACACACACACAAATTTTTCCCTCCAATGTCTTCTTTATTTGAGACATGTGAATGCATTTGACGTATTTTTTCTCTAAATTAATAGAAGAAAACTACTGTAACAAAGCTGAAATCTAAACTGTTTTTTGCTAAACAGATACAAGGATCTTGCCCAGAGTTTTTTTCTTCTCCATTTTTTCTTGATTTTCTCTTACTTCCTCTGGATTTCTTCATTGCTGACATCCAGGCAGTGTAGTGACTGACCAGTAAATTATTGTTAACTTTTACTGACTTTGTTATAACACTTACATTTTTTTTCACACCAGAAGAGCTCTAATCAACCTGATTTTCAGAGTACAGCTGTCCTGGAATTCACTATTCATTCCTTGATCACTTTGACTATGGGCAACCCACATTTAAACTGTTTACATAAAATGTACTTACCTCACTATATTCTCTGGTATCTCATTCATACCTGCAGCTAATGTTTGGACTGCTGAATCATGACATCTTTAGAACCTTCATCCCATTCAATCAAGTAAATACACTTGTGTGCATCTCAATTACCATCAGATGTGGATGCATCACTATACAACATCAAATATCCCCTAATAAGTCCTATAAGCAGCATTTACCAAACTGCACCATACTTATGTTCTACCTAGTAAGAGTGTTACTTTATGGGATTCTACCCTTTCTGAACGGGTCCATTTACGCAATGATATTCTAGGTGTATCCATATTCCTATGGGCACTGAAGATTTATATCAAGATTCAAAAATAAGCATCTGTGTAAGTGAACTGTATTCTCAGCAAGGTATACTGAAAGTTGCTTAACCACTGCACAGTAACTACTGTTATTACCAAAATGTTTGTCTTTATTCAAAAGGTATCCATCTGTAGGTTAACAGTCTTCAAAAAGAATATGTTGGTAATTATTTAAACCATGCACAACACCTATTTCAGGGAACACCAAAAACCTTTTTTCTATAATTCACAGAGCAACTCCTAGATGGATCAAGTATTTTCTTTAAAAAAGAAAAAAAAGTGTTGACAACTACAATTTGGTTGTGATTCACAATGTAACCCCTGATTTGGTCCTCTGTATACTTATAACATTCCCCAATTGCTGAACAGTACTGTACACAGCTCCTGCAAATACCTTCACAATCACTGATGGCAATAAACTTGCCAGTGACAAAGTATACATCTCTCTGTATGTAATATTACAATTTTACCTACTTCATAGTACACAGTGCCCCCCCCCCACTCCTCCCACTCATCACATTTGTCACATAGTGCAAAGGTGAGCAAAGCAGGTTCTTCACATCTTCACATTGACATGTAGCTGTACAGTTGCTGTTGCTCTTAGCCGCTTACAAGGAACATTAGTTAAAACACAACAAGGGAATGTGGGAACCTACCATGAGCCAAAGTCTGAAAAGCTCTCATGTGCAATGCTAAGACATGACAGAATACATACACTTCCTCCAGTCCTTAGGATGTATGGCCACTTATAATGGATGATGGCAGAGCACTCAGATTAAACAACAAAAAAGGCAAAAATCAAGTTTTATAACAATATAGCAGTAATGGCAAGTTGCATTTTGGCAATAGTACAAGAGATGGAGTCCACTACTTTAGCAGAAAAGACCGATCAAATGTATTCAGAGGTGTTTAAGCACCAAAAAGAATATATAAGACAAATGATAAATGGCTAAAAAAAAAAGGTTAATTATCACAGACCAAAATGAAGGGAAGAATTCTTCTCAAGAATAGTTATTTAAAAAAAAAAATTTTTTTAAAGAGCACCCAAAGAAAATCTAAGATTTTCTGCTGCACCACTGGAAGGACCAGTGTGCATTAACTTTATGAAAGTGCAAATAAGCACACGGACTGATATACCACAGCAGAATTTCATAATTAAGACATACTGTGCATTTGTTCCAAATTTGCCCATCAGAAAGCAGCAGAAACCTATATTAGTAAAGACGCAATCATACGAAGAGAAAGCTATGCTCCTGACAAAAATGTTGCAAAAGGGAAAAGTATTAAAATTGGGGACACCACACTGTTTATGGAAAATGTTATTCGCTGCAAACAAAGCATAAGAGAAGCACGTTTATCACAGTAATTGGGGAATGTCAAGTTTGAGAGTGTGAGATTCAAGTTGATATATCCAGCTATTTTCAGCATATTCTTTTTCCTGGAGAATAAAAAGTTTGTGAATGCAGATCAAGCT
This sequence comes from Protopterus annectens, assembly GCF_019279795.1. Classification (NCBI taxonomy): domain Eukaryota; kingdom Metazoa; phylum Chordata; order Ceratodontiformes; family Protopteridae; genus Protopterus; species Protopterus annectens. The sequence continues at coordinate 1,466,978,070 of NC_056729.1, forward strand.
ATACAGGAAATAAAAAAAAAATGTTTAGCTAAAAAACACTGAGCCAGCAAACTGAAAGAGACAATAAGAAAGTCCAAAAACAGACTTTGCCTGTGAAAACATTCCCACTGTTTTACAGGAAAATGCTAAAGAGACACAAAATGCTCAGGAGCTGAAAATAAGAATCAGGAGTTTGTTGGGCTCAAACCAGAGACCAGTCTTGGGAGATCATTATGATCTGGAATAAGACCAGTAACAAAGTAAAACTAGTGAATAAATGTGAGAATAGTACAGCATCAATCCCATTAGATGTAGTTTATACATGTGAATTAGAAGTTATGTACCTACCATAACGTTCCATGTTAGTTGTCTTCTTCTCGCCTTCTTTCTTGCTGGATGGGTTCGGAGCTACTTGGCCACTCTAAAAGCTCGAGAGCTAGTTCCACCGGCTCGAGGCTCCCCTATATCCCACAATGCTAGGCGGTAACTCCTCAGATCTCGTTTGAAAGCTAAGCCCAGCAAGGAAAATCCATAAAAGGAACAAAACAAACTCCTCTAGGTCTGTCCAGGCTAGGGGGAAGGAGGGTGGGACGCAAGAAAGAAGGCGAGAAGAAGACAACTAACATGGAACGTTATGGTAGGTACATAACTTCTAAATGTTAAGTTGTCTATCTCGCCTTCATTCTTGCTGGATGGGACCGCGTCCCTAGCACCTCGTCCCGGGTGGCCTATCGGAACAGACTCTTGAGTAAGGTGGAACCAAAGTTGGCTCGGTCCCTAGAGGCCAAGTCCAACTTATAATGAGAAATGAAGGTATGGGGAGAAGCCCAAGTAGCTGCAGAACAAACCGAATCAATAGGCAGCCTATACTGGAAAGCTATAGATGTGGATAAAGCTCTAATTGAATGAGCCCTGGGTTTGGATGGCAACTGTTGAGGTCTGATCTCATACACAAAGGTAATCAACGAAGTAAGCCATCTAGAGAGAGATACTTTAGAAACTGGAAGGCCTATTCTACCTTCTGCATAAGAAACAAACAGTTGATCAGACTTCCTGAATTGTTTGGTCCTGTCTAAATAGTACCTAAGTTGGCGATGAACGTCTAAGCAATGTAATTTTTGTTCTGACCTGTTCGAATAATTAGGGAAGAACACAGGAAGATCAATGGTTTGATTCAAATTTGCCAGTGAAGCTACCTTAGGCAAAAAGGACGGGTTAGTACGTAAGGACACCCTATCTTTATGAAACAAAAGATAAGGGGGTCGACTACACAGAGCATGGAGTTCAGAGACTCTTCTAGCTGAAGTGATAGCTACTAAAAAGAGTGTTTTCCAAGATAGTAACTTCATTGAACATGAAGCCGCAGGTTCAAAGGGGGGAAGAATTAAGGAAGCTAGAACCAAGTTGAGATCCCATTGGGGAGGAGGATCCCTGATAGGTGGTTTGAGGAGAAAAACTCCCTTTAAAAAGGCTTTGCAGAGTTTCTGAGACATAATGATGGACTCTGAGACTCCAACATGAAAGTTCGATATTGCTGCCAATTGAAAATTGATGGTAGACGGAGACGAACCTGAGTGGAAAAGTTCGGCTAGAAAGTCTAAAACTGATTGAATGGAAGCAGTGAAAGGATCTATATTCTTTGACTGCGTCCAACAGGATAAACGTTTCCACTTACTATGATAAATCTTCCGAGTGGAAGATTTATGAGAGGCTATCAAAATATCTCGAACTGCGTGAGCTATTAGAGGAAGCCTGGCTAGAGTTGGAATTGGAGGAACCACGCTGTGAGGTTCAGAGAAGGGAGGGAGTGGTGCAACTGACCCGACTGATGGGTCAAGAGATCTGGAACTGGGTCCAGATGCCAAGGTTGCTCCAACAGATAACGGTGGAGAAATGGGAACCAAACCTGTCGAGGCCAGTAAGGGGCAATGAGGATCATGGAAGCTTTCTGAGCGATGGCTTTCTGTATTAGTTGAGATATCAGTGGGAAGGGAGGAAAAGCATACAGAAGTCCCCGGGGCCAATCGTGTACTAGAGCGTCTCTGCTGGGGTGGCCTGGTTGGGGAAAGAGGGTGAAAAAATCGTTGCACTTGCTGTTTTGGGGAGTAGCAAAAATGTCGCAGCAAGGCCAGCCCCACTTTCGAAAAACTTTCTCCAACACTGAATTCTTCAGAGACCACTCGTGAGGGATGAGAATAGCTCTGCTCAATTTGTCCGCAATCACATTGGACTTCCCGGGAATGTGCGTTGCTAACAGAAACCGCTGAGAAGAAATCGCCCATTGCCACAGTCTGAGTGCCTCTCGACATAGGGGGTAAGATCTGGTTCCGCCTTGTTTGTTGATGTACCACACTACAGACATATTGTCTGTCTGAATTGCTATAGTTCCCTTGGGAAGAGAGTCTTGTAAGGCTTGCAACGCTAGAAGCACTGCTCTCATCTCTAGGACATTTATGTGCAAGTGGCACTCGAAAGGTTGCCACATGCCTTGGACCGTCCTGCCCTGGTAATGCCCCCCCCACCCAATCAGGGAGGCGTCCGTTGTCACTGTAGCAACCGGAGGGGAAGGGACGAAAGGTCTCCCTAGGAAGAGCTGGGGAGATGTGATCCACCAAGATAGATGATTCTTGCACGATTGTGTTATCCGAATAGGATGGGACATTGGAAGTCGTTGGAAAGACCATTGTGTGAAGAGCATCCATTGTAAGATTCTCATATGAAAGCGAGCTAATGGTAGAAGAGGGATGGCCGCCGCCATAATCCCTAAGACCTTCAGGATCAATCTAGCTTTGACTTTGTTGCTCTGCAAGACAAGAGAGACCTGTCTGTGTATGTCTGCTATTCTCTGCTCTGTGAGTCTGGCTGACATGTTGACTGTGTCTAGATTTGCGCCTATGAAGGTAATAACACGACAAGACAGACTTTTCGTAATTTATTGAAATGCCTAGTGTTTGACATGTGTGAAAAGTGTAGTCTCTGGCAAGAAGCAAAAGATGCTTGGTGGGGGCTGTAAGGAGCCAGTCGTCTAAATACGGAAACACTTGGAATCCTTGTCGTCTCAGATGAGAGGCGACCACTGCCATGCATTTGGTAAACACTCGGGGGGGCTGTAGTGAGTCCAAAGGGCAGGGCCCTGAATTGGAAGTGACTGGTTCCCAGCTTGAAGTGGAGGAATCTCCTGGAGCGTCGACTCATTCTGATGTGATAGTACGCATCCTGTAGATCTATTGAGCACATCCAGTTGTCCCGCCCCAAAAGGGGTAGAATTGACTGCAGTGTGACCATCCGGAACTTTGTTTTCTTGACAAACTTGTTCAAGTTGCTGAGATCCAAAATGGGTCTCCAGTCCCCTGTTTTCTTTGGAACCAAAAAGAATTTGGAGTAGATTCCGGATCCTTGTTGGTCTGCGGGAACTGGTTGAATGGCTCTTTTTGCAAGCAGCTTTGAAATTTCTAGTGCTGCTTGCTCCCTTTGACTGGGTGGAACGTCTGGAAGGGATTTTTTGGATTGCTTTGGAATGAGAAAGAATGGGATTCTGTAGCCTTTGGAAATGATAGACTGTACCCACTTGTCTTGAGTTAGGGAAAGCCAGGCTTCTGGGTACAGAGATAATCTTCCCCCGACTGCCTCCGAAGGTGGACAGTCGGGCAACACCTCAGGGATGCTGAAAGGGCTTGTCGGAAAAGGTTTCTCGACTGCCCTGATTCTGGCCCCTCTGCCTCTAGGACGGCGTCTACCATTATTGTTCCCCTCTGCCTCTAGAGGGGAACCGACTCTGTGCGTCAGGCAAATCTCCCTGAGATTGTTTGCGGAACCACATCTTTCCCCCCTTCTGGCCTTTGGGGTAAGGCCTAGAAGGAGTAGAAAAACCGACTCTGACGGCAGAGAGAGTTTTGCCATCAGTCTCGCACCTAGTCAGGGTTTCCTTCACTTGAGGACCAAAGAGGGATGATCCATCAAAAGGGGAGTTAGTGAAGGACGCCTTGAAAGGGTCCGTAAAGTTACATAGCCGCATCCAGGCGTGCCGACGTAAGGCCACACCTGTGCCTGCCGCTCTACTCGCTCCATCCGCCGCATATGAAAGGAGGCGCATGGAGGAGTTAGATATAGAATTAAGGGTCGCCAGCTGAGAGTTCATCCTATCCTGAAAACCCGCAGCTGTTGGGTCCTTTAACATTTTGCTCGCTTCCTTGAGCAAATCCCTCTGAAGACGAGTGAAATGACACAGGTAATTCAGCGAGCGCATAGTAAAGGTCGCTGACGAGAACATCCGCTTCCCGTACCTGTCCATAGACCTAGACTCCTTGTTAGGAGGAGGAACAGGCACCGAAGGATCAGCTAACTCCTTCTTGGTGGCCGCAGCCACCACCATAGCATCAACAGAGACGCCTTTGGTCAAAAATTCTTTGTCCTTGGGGGCAGTGATAAATTTTGATGGTCTCCTGGGGGTGGGTTCCACTGAGTCAGGAGCCGTCCAGGCCTTCTTTGCCACCACTTGCATGAGGGGGTCAAAGGGAGGGGACACCCAGGAGGTGGAAGGGTGAGAGCCAAATGCCTTAAGATACACCGATTCATCCTCTGAAGGGTTGAAGGCTGGCCAATTCCCCCTCTGTTTTAAGATTTCGAGGATGTCTGCAAAGGAGACATCTTCAGAGGGGGAACGAGGGGAACCTTCAGAATCCTCTAAATCAGTGTCAGAGGTGACAGACTCAGGGGAGTCAATGTGCTTTCTCTTGCACTGCCTCTTCCTAGGGGGCTCTCCTACCGGGTCAGGAGAGGCCTCAGAAGAGGAGGAGATCCCCACTGGGGATACTTGAGGAGCTGGCTCTCTACAATCCGGGATGAGAGAGTGAGCAGAAATTACCGGAGGCACCGTGGAGGGAGGGGCAGACGGAGCCGACTGTGGAGTTGAACCAGGTTCTAACACGCTCCTCATAACCTCGAAGGCACCCCTGTCAGGCAGAGCCAGAGGTCTCCGCTCCGAAAAGCTGAAAACCTCCCCCGGCACCGACAGTGATGGCTCCGAGGCCGATGTCGGAGCCAAACTCACCAGCGCCGAAGCACCGAGAGGGAGAGCGGGGTCGGACAAGGGTCCGATGCCACTCACCCCCTCGGAGCCGACGAGGGAAGTCCGGCGCCGAAATTCTTCCAAGGAAGACATCGGAGCAGACGACAGCACCGAAGACAACGGTATCGGTTCCGACGCCACCACAGTCTCGGGTCCGAGCCGCCCTGGCTCCGAACTCAAAGGAGTCAGAGGAGGAACATTCTGAGTGATGGGATTAGCCCTCGACTGTTGAGTCGGACTTTGAAGCATCTGGGCCAGTGCCTCGGACTTAAGAAGTCAACTCACTACCCTCTGAAGGTCATGATCTGATAGTCTTGACGACCTAGAGGAGTGAGATCTATGGCTCCGTTCAGACAGCAATGGTGATGCTGGAGCCGAATGAACGGAGCCGATAGATGGTGACCGGGACCTTTTTCTGGAGGTCGGTTCCGACAATTTGATCGGAGCCGACTCACCGATGTCTTCCTCGGCTCGGGCCGGAGCCGAGGAAATAGTAGGGACATGAGTTCGACAGTCATCGGCTCCGGCTGGAGCCGATGTTCGAACAGTCTTCGGAGCCCCAGAAGACGACTCAGAGACCGGAGCCGAAGGTCTGGGAGGCTTCGAGGGTTTCCCCGAGGATTGAGTCGGGGGACCCTCAGGCTTCAATAAGCCCCTTAGAATGAGCTTATTTTTACACTCCTGCAGGACTCTAGGGCTGAAGCCATGGCAAACAGCACATGAGTCCTGCAGGTGCAAAGGTCCCAGGCAGTATAGACAAGAAGTGTGACTGTCTGTCAGAGACATCTTCTGACAGCACGAGTCACACTTCTTAAAGCCTGAGACCTTTGATTCCTTAGACATCTCTAAGAAGAAAAGTGTAATCACACACTCACACACACACACCGATTACACTTATAGAAAAATTAAATTAAATTAGTAAAAAATTTAGAAAAATTAAATTCCTACAAAAGACAGTCACTCCAACTACTAGGAAGGGAGGGACTGGGCCTAAGGGCCCAAGGGAAGAACTCTAGTGAGTTTTTGATAAGAAGGGGAAAAATGGAAGGGAATGGCTGGAAACTACCTAATTTAGAAAATAATGAAGGAAAAACTAACTTAAAAGGGGGTCTATCTAAGATTAAACTTAGTCTTAACAACTAACCTGACGAGCCGGTTGAAGAGCACCTCGATCGCTATAGCGGCAAATGAGATCTGAGGAGTTACCGCCTAGCATTGTGGGATATAGGGGAGCCTCGAGCTGGTGGAACTAGCTCTCGAGCTTTTAGAGTGGCCGAGTCGGAGCCGAGGATCAACTCCGAACCCATCCAGCAAGAATGAAGGCGAGATAGACAACTTAACATCTGTGGTTCTGCAAGAAGTGGATAAAAAAGGCTTGAACTTTGCTGAGTATGTTAAATTGGTAGGAGAACTGTAAAGCAGAAACCCCAGTTTATACCATTAATGTTTATAAGTGCACTGAATAGACTGAAAAAAGTAACTGTAGGTAAAACAGTTTTTGTTCTTATTAATATCTGTAGAAAAGAATGTCTGATGCAAGGTTCATATTATTTTGCAAGGTAGATCTGTACAGTATGCAGTCAGAGGATTTTAAATGTGATATGGCAGAGATTTTCAAGTGACTATGGTATATGCTAATGATATTACAACAAGAAAATAATTGTTCTTAGTTATAATGTGCCTATGCTTTACATTGCGGCAAAATAAGTAAGGCTAGAAAGAAGCAAGTTAATGTTAGGACAATGCTGTGATGTTTGGCTATGCGGGGGCGGGGGTGAAAATGGAAATGTCAATTGATCATGTTATATATAGAATTAAAAGATAATAGTTTATTCTGCTTAGATGTGGATGTTTAGATTAATATTCTTAGTTTATGCTACAAAGTGCATTTTTAATCAAAACAACTTTTTAAAGAGAAAAGTATGAAAAACATGAAAAATTATACTTCATTCTTGCATTTCCAAATTAACTAACAATTTTCACCATTAGCACCTGCCTTTTGCTTAAGACTGCTGGTAATTAATCGTGACAGGTTTGAATACTATATTCAGAGTGAAATCTACAAGGTATAATGTAAGTAACTTTTAAAGGAAAATACGCAAGCAGTTCAGTGAAAGAGGGTGAAAAGAGTGAAATCTGTAAAGTATGATTCAATTAACTTTTGAAGGAATACTAGTAAGCAGTTCAGTGAAAATAATAGTAAATGAAAGAAATGAAGTTTGAATCTGCGAGATGTGAAGAGTTATACAAGCAGTTACCTTCTCAGTAATCTTTGTTTTTTTTAATACATTAAGTACAACAAATTTAATTAATTTATTTATTTATTTTTGGTTAAATGTAGCCAGTGTATTTTCCATTGGGATGCGTGGTTAGGCTTAAAAAAGGCCCTGGTGGTTTTCATATGAACGTATGAAAGCTAAAAGTTAATGATTATTGAAAGCATGCAAGCTGTTTTTCACATCATGGAGGAGAACAGAAATAAGTTAAAAACAAACAGCAACTGGTGTAAGTAAGAACACAAGCTGCACATTAGTATGGTTAACCTTAACTTTAGACAAGGTAATAATTGTGGGTGCAGCTATCAGTTTAGGACAACTGTTATATGGACAGATATACAGACTTCCTTTTCCTAAAGGATATATAACTTTGCATAGTTGCTGTGAGTTAAAAAGGAACTTTTTTTTTTAAAGTTGCTTTACTTTTTTTGGGTTTTTTGAGTGTTATTAAAGTGAAAAGAATAAGAAAATGTGACATGGGTTGAAAGGGTCATAGGAAATACCATGCAATAGAGTCACATGAATATTTATGCCGTGCCAATTCTTGCCCTCATGCAGTAGTCCACTTCTCAATAAGGGCTAAGCAGATCAGTCCTGAAATACGTTTATGAGTACCCAATCAATCATCCAGGTATAATCTGAAGGAGGCAAGTTCTCATTTTAACATAAAGGGAAATTTTATTCCAGAGGACAGACATGCATTAGATAAAAAAATGATCTCTACTGAGCATTTTATTTATGTACTCGTGGAAATTCAAATCCCTGCTTCTGCTATTAGTGGAGCTACTTGACTTGTAAGAGTATAAGAGATCAAAGAGGATGGGATCCATAATAATGAATAATGCATGCATAAATCACCCAGCAAGAGCCTATAAGAAGCAAGTAAAGGAACAGTGTTTCAAGCCTTTCCTGGTTGCTCAGAGACTGCAGGCCAAAAATCTTTTAGGAACTTCTGGAACATTTTCAGTTGCTTAATATGTCTAGAAAGGTACATGTCAAAGAGGCAACATAATCAGCAAATGGTCTAATTAGGGGCTGCATAAAGAGGTGTGATAACTTCTTTTGATCTGGCTACGTCTACACAATACAGTTGTATTAAACAGAAAGACTGTCTGACTTCTGCATCTACATGCTGATCGGAGTGGGAATCATCAACACAAGTTCCAAAATCTCACACGGCAATATCATTTTGGAGGGGATAATCATTACATTCCACATACAGGGAGAGAGTACTTTTGCAAATTTGACAATAAAAAAATGTTTTACATTAAAATATTAGTCCTTTTTCTATGTACAACTTTGTTATGAGGTGACTACTTGCTGGAATGAATGGGTATCAGAGGGATGCCAATTTTGCACTTAGAGATTCTGATTCCCAGTCTGGACATCAGACAAATACCAAAAAGAAGGGATCCAGTACTGAGCCTTGGGCCATGCCACTAGCTCCCTTCATACTTTTTGAGGAGGCGCATACCCCCTTAACTATGTGGATTCTGTATTTCAGCCCGATGATTGTTCATTTCACTCTGTCTGGATCTACTTTTAAGGCACTTAGCTTACTAATGATGCTAGCATTGGATATAGTTCCAAATGCTTTAGCCAGATCCAAATAAGCTGTATGATCAGAATCACTACAGTCTACAACCTTCTTGAGGTAAACTGAGGAGGCAGGATTGCCCTTTAACAAAGGTAAGCTGGCAAGGGTCTAGTTTGATAAGGCCTTTTTGACCTGACAGTTCATGAGGTCAGACATGATGCATTACAAGTTTTGCAAACTAGGCTAGTTAGGCTAATGGACGTAGAGTTTAACAGGTCCAAGACTGGGATGCCCTACTATACGGGCATTGACACTACAATCCTCCATACTTTAGGGACAAATTCTGTAGCCAAGCTTAGGTTAAACAACTTAAGGAGGGGTTCCAAAAGCCCACGTTTGGTGCTATTAATTAGGTAGTCAGGCAAAGTTTCAGGTCCCATGGAAGAAATATTTTGTTTTTAGAGAATACCTTCAGCATGAGTTTTTGTTTGTGGTATTAGAAGAAAGGGATTTGGAAATTTGTTGAATTAAGACAGTTGCTTAAGTTTGCACTAAATTTGCTTATAAGAATATTTGCCATGTCTACTGGGTGAGTGGGTGGTGCAATTTTGGAGAAGTTCTGAACAATGCTGGATGCTATTACTTATTTTCCTAATGTAACAAAGATGGTTCACTGGTAGTTACTAGGCATGCATTTTCTAGTTGACCCAAAGCTCTGTCTCACTAAGTGACTTTCCAGTGTGACACAATACAGAGATGGCCAAGGGAATCGAAACCAGGACAGAGGAAACAGCTTAACAGTTCACAGACTTAATCCCCTGCACTACCTGCCAGAGAAGATGCAAATATCCCCAGATGGGGAACTGAACCCAGTCTCTCAAGTGACAGGCAGGGATACTCACCATTATACTAATGATAAAGACCAGCTCTGACTTACTAGCTTTGGTAGCACAGTTTAGTTCCTTAATGAAATTCTTGATACAGACTTTAATATGAGGAATGTTAGATTTACGACAGGATTTAAGATTTTTTTTTTCTCTTGGAAAATAGTTTATTTAAGCTTATGGATGATCAGGTGGGTTTGTTCTTAAACTTGCCATTACATCCGGCTCTAACAGAAATGACCAAGTCTAGGCATTTATCTGTGTAGGAATATAACTCCTCCGTATAAACAGCAGCTGTTGTCAATGTCATGTCTAGTGATATCATAAGTGAATTTGGATAACTCATCATAGAGTGTGAGGAGGTTTCTCCGTTTTAAATCCTTGAATTTTGAATTATTGGTTGCAGGAGTTTTACAGATTTTGCAAGAAAAGACTACAAGTTTATAGTTAGACTTACAAGTTTACAGAGAATCTGGGGGGGGGGTATACAAATCAGTGGTTACATTAGGACCAGGTCAAGAATATTAGGTGTTCTAATTGGTTTGTTAACTACTTGTTTCAGGATGTTTTATTTATGCTTTGCCAGAGATGGCCTGCATCTGTCAACCCTGGGATTCCAGATACTGGTTAAGGCTCTTGCCACCCCTATTAGTGCATTTTTTAGGCAATGTCTTGAAGACAAAAATTACCACCATAACAACTGCAAACAAACGCAACCCGAGGGTAATGCTACTCAATGCTAGAAGCCTAAATCTCAAAATGCACTCACTCAAGTCTCTCCTAAAACTGTAGAACATCTACCTATGTGCAGTAACACAGACCTGGTTCAAGGCTCCAGAGAGCACCCCAGCACTACCAGGCTACACAGCATACCACACCTTTCGATCCCCAAACCTGGACCGAAGCCTCAAAGGAGGTGTGGACTGAAGCCCCAAAGGAGGTGGCGTATCCATCTTCATAAACGGCATGCACACCTCCAGACTGGTGGCCCAACATAATGCAGAGATAATACAGGTACAATTATCACTGGATAAAATGGCAATCCAGGTTGTGGCCTGCTATAGATCCCCCATAATGTCCCAAGACTTCCACTCTGCATTCCTGAATACTCTGGAAAGCATTAAGGTTCAACCCAATACCCTTATACTGGGAGACTTTAATTACCCCTCCATTAGCTGGGAAAACTACTCCTGCTCCAACTCATTTGCCCAATGAATTCTGGAATTCATTAACTCCAACACCATGGACCAACTCATTCTCTCCTCCACCAGAGACAGAAACATTCTCGATCTGGTCATCACAAACATGGGAGACCGCTGCTCTACAACTCCTCTCTGGTCAAATCTGACCATAAGTTAATCACAGTCCATATCCAAATCCCACCCACACCCTCCATGAAGGAAACCATAGTGAAAAACTTTTCCAAAGCCAACTTTGTGCTTCTGAAGACAGAAATGTCAAACTTCACATCACCCAAGGAAACAGAGAAAGGATGTATGGCCATGCAAACATACACCATGGCACTGTATAAGCAGTTACACATGTGCATGAATCAGGCCATACCCCACAGAACCAAGGTCATGTCCTCCAAAAAAGGAAGCCAATCTGGTGGTCCCCTGCCATTAACAAGCTCTACAACAGAAGAAAAAAACTAATGCAGAAAAGGGCAAAGTCCCAAGACTGGAAAAATTCCCTTGTAAATCTCAGCAAAAAAATGAGATCCCTCATCAATGCCTCCAAAGCAAGTTATGAAAACAAAATTGCAACAGATGCTGAAGATAACCACAAGGCATTCTTTAGCTATGTCAAGAACCTGCATAACAATACGCAGGGGTGCTCTGAGATAGTGCACAATGGCACCACTTACACTGAACCAACAGATATTGTCAATATCTTGGCAGACAGGTTTAGTGCAAACTTTACCCTCCCCTCACCCCCAAAAGGGCCCATCCCAATACCCAAGGAATGCCAAATCCCTAATATCAAGGTTGCTCAGGTAGAAGCCGCATTATCCAAAGTCAAAAATACAGCTTCCATGGGACATGATGATGTACCTGGCTGCATGCTACATGAACTACAAAGGGAACTGGCACCACACCTGAGTATCACTTCAGGCTTTGTCCCCATCGAATCGCACACCTTTACAGTCATTCCTCTCCACAAAGGGGGAGTGACTACTGACCTGGGAAACTACTGCCCCATCAGCCTGACGAGCCTGATCTGCAAGGCCATGGAGTGCATCATTATGGACCTCATAAATAAGGATATTGGGAACCTTCAAACCCTGGATCCCTCACAGTTTGGGTTCATGAAGGGCAGATAATGTCTGCTAAACCTGACAGACTACTTTGAATCTCTCACCAGAGTGGTCGATGAAGGCAAGGCAGTCCATACAGCCTACCTCGATCTGGCCAAGGCCTTCGACACTATCCCCCACTCACGGATCACTGACAGACTCACCAACCTAGGCGTCAACCCCTACATCATAAGATGGGTTGCCAACTAGCTCATGGACAGAACCCACACGGCAAAAGTAGCAGACTCCAAATCCAACTACCGGGCAGTCAAGTGGCCTTCGACAAGGATCGGTCCTGGGTCCTCTCTCTGTTTGGTATATACTTCTCTGAAGTTCAGGCCAACACTAAAGGACTCTGGTTGACCAAGCTTGCAGATAACTGCAAACTGGAAACCATTATTGACTCTCAAGCTGATGTCGACATCCTACAAAAAGGCCTCACTGACACCAACGACCGGTGCCAGAACCATGGTCTCAAGCTCAATGCCAAAAAGTGCTTTGTCATCTCTTCGGGAAAAACTCTGTGCCCATGAACTACCACATTGATGGGAGCCCTCTCAACTTCTAAGTTGTGATAAGAGATCTAGGGACACAAGTGGATAGCAACCTCTCTTTTGACAATCATGTGGCAACTGTTAGAAAGTCCTATGTGGCACACCTCATTACAAAGGGTTTCTCATCCAGAAAGAAAGAGGTCATAATCCCTTTCTACTCATCCCATCATTAGACTCATTATAGAGTACAATGCCCCATTTGACATGTACTTCACTAGACAGCTGCAACAACTGGAGAGGCCACAGAAATTCCTCAAAAGGAGGATCTTAGGACTCAAACACATGCCCTACACAGACAGACTCAAAAAACTACTCTCATATCGCCTACGTAGAGGTGATCTCTGCTTGGCATACAAAGCCATGTCAGACCCAGTGTTACTAGACATGCTTCATCTGAAAAAGACTCAATCCCTCAGCACCACATGATCCAAGGACCTCAACCTTATCACCACAATAAACAGAACCTGCTGGAGGGACAGGATCCTAACCCAGAGACTACCTATACTCTGGAATAAACTTCACATTTTTGTCAAGCAGAGCAACTCACTGGCCCTCTTCAAGAAAAATCTTGATGAGTGGATAGGTAACAGGAAATTCACCCTGGAGATCATTTCAACAGCCTTGCTTGATAGGGGTATAAGGAACTAACATCCGGCAATAGGACGATTGGGTATGTTCTTGGGCTAGGCTTGTGTTGACCCTAGGGCCATTAGCCTAGTACTCACCTATGAACCTAAGTCTACAAATCTATGGGAATACTCAACTTAGGAGGTACAGATACTCTAGTTTACTGAGCAATGGTATAATTCTCCTATTATACAGTTCTTTTTCATAACAGGTAGTTTCTCAAGTACATTTAAGAATCTTATTTGGTAATCAGGGGACATGATGGGCATCTTGTAGCAGGCTATATGTTGATAGTTTGTCAAGTTGGAGTTCAATTATTTCGGTTTGTGGTTCTCTAGGAATCTGTCTAGAGGCAACATGGTCCTTGACAAATATGGAAATGCTGCTGCAGTCTCCATCAAGCCTGAATGCATGACAGGTATAAAACCTAGGTATGGAGGGAATGCTATCTTTACATCAAAACGTAAAATTTCAATAACTACTCAAACAAAGGTATTCAGAATATAGGCCAGCCTGAAAAATCATGCAAACAAAGATGATATGAAGCAACTATATATAAACAGATATGAACAACAGGAACCACATTCAAGATCAACCTTTCAGTCGTTTAGCATGCACATGTGAGCTCCAACATTGAAAAATATTAAAAAATATATGAACATATTCAAAAGAAATGTGCAAATGACCTTACAGGTACAGGCAAAAAGCATGGAGTCCTAAATTATATTAGGAAGTGTATGGAGCAAATGCCAATGTTGCAGGGAACAAATATGGATAGAAATTAGCATGTGAATTGGACAAAAAAAGAATTTTAGGGTGGATATTCTGCAGAATATCATCTACAATGAAAAAGGGAGTAACAATATTGATTGGGAGAAGGAAACCAACAGTGACAGAAGAGGAACAAAAACACAATAATGTTAGATTTGTCGTAGTAAGGGTTTACTAGCTGAGGAAGAAGAGTACACTGGCATGTATTTATATTCCACCTAAAACTACTACTGCAGAGCTCAGGAAAATTTCAGAGGAAATAAGCTTTCAGCAAAGTATATTATGTACAGTTGGGATAAGAACCTGATTTGCACTAGTTGGGTGTATCAGGCAGCTCTAGAAGGGAAGCTATAACAAAAGGAGGTAGATTTCAGAAAAAAATTTAATTCAGCAGCAGGAAATTAGACGGAAATTATATATTATTCTCCAAAATTTAACAAGTGGGATAGACTGGACAGAAATTATATTTCACAAGGGCATGTGTATTTAATTGAAAGCTTTGGGACCAACCAATAACTACATCAGATCACGCACCAATAAAATCTAACACAAAGATACAAGTTAATAATGCAAAAAGGAGACACTGATACTTTCCTGTGTAACTGTTAAAAATAGGAATTCAATGAATGGGTAGTGGATATGACTCAAAAGTTATCAGGTAAGATAAAAAACACTTCAGATGGGAAGAGCTAGTGAGCAGGATAAAATGAAACTGGATTTTTAAAAGCATGGTAGAAATAAGAGGAAAAGAAGTACTAGGAATTATTTAGAGTAATGTATTGCAGTAGAAGGGGAATCTCACAAAACCAGAAAAGGAGCAACTACAGAGTGCTAAAGGGAAAATATGGGAGCAATTGAACAATATGCATGATTTTAGAAAGGTTGCTTTTAAATAACTTTTATAACTATAGAGTGCAACAATTAACACAAACACTTAGGTAAGTGAATATAGAAAGAACCATAGCCAAACTTAAGGAGCTTATTACAAGAAAAAATAACCAAAGATCCTATAGAGGTACTAAATAGATTTCAAAAATGTGACTATTTTTATAAAGCAGAGGAAAAGGGAAGCAAATAAAATGTATAAATGGAAATATTTATTATATACTCAATTTTGCCAAAGTTAGAGGAAGATGAAGATCTTCAATTAATAGCCAAGATGGGACAAGATGAAGTAAACAGTGATGTATAATCAATTAACAAGGAAGTCCCCAGTTACAGCAGTATTTCTGTGGAAATTTGAAGACTCAGGAAGCAAGACAGTGATAAAGATCTGGAAGGTGTCTTTTAACAATATTTAAAAGGTGGGGATGAGTGTGAAAGATCTGGAATGGTGTCTTTGACAATATTTAAAAGGGGAGAACCAACAGCACCTTGGAAGGAAGTATTGGTAGCAGTATTATCAAAAGAGGGTAAAGACCTTTTAGATCTGTCTCCATTTAGACCCATTGTGATTGTAAAGGATAATTATAAAGGGGTTATGTCTATATTAAACAACAGAACAGCAAAGCTGTTACCCAAATTGACAGATATGGATTTTTTTTTTTGTGGATGGGAGGTAAACATTTGACAACCTTACTAGAACAATAATGATCCAGATGGAACCAAAGTAGAAAGAAAATACTGCGGTAATACTCATAAACAATAGCAAATAAATCATTCAAATGTTACAGCTGGGACTTGATGAGTAGGGCAATGGTAGCATTTGCATTTTGTTATAGAATAATATGATTAAAAAGAGGTTATAAAAATCAGAGAAAGAATGAAGGTGGAAGAGCTCCTGTCTGACAAGTTGTATTTGAACAGAAGAACGAGGCAAAAATTACCTCTGCCCCGTATTATTTGCTTTATACTTAGAGTCATTTGAATGAAAATAAGGAAGTCACAAATTTAAGAATATGACTGGTGTGGTAATTTAGAACTCTTAGCTCCATTTGCAGTTGATATTACTTTGTATTAGATAAATACAGAAAAGGTCACGTTGATGTTGCGGAACATTTTGAGACCGCTTCAAGTCTTTTTTGTATATAAAATGCAGGAAGGTAAAACTAAAGCTACAGTAGTAAACTATGCACCCACATATATATTAGTTCAGCAATACATATACTTCTGGAGACATGATAAGATGAAGTATTTAGGTGAATGGAATAAGCAGGATTCTGTTATGCAGCTGATAATATGTGAGAAGTTAATGTAACAATTAAGAGCTCTTGCTTATGGATACCGATAGTAAGTAGTGAAAATGAGTTCAGTCTCTTAAATCTTATACACAGGTTAGGCATATTTTTACCAACCAGAAGAAAATCTATGGATAACAATAAAGAGTTGAAGGCATTTATTTTGGAAGGAAAGGGGCACGAGTTAAATGAGACAAGTAAAACTTCCCCATAAAACAAGTTGATTTAAGGTTCCCCGATTTGAAGGGGTACTTTAAAGCTACACATTTAAGGCTGACATGCATAATTTAAGCAGAAGGTTGTAAATCATGATGGAAAAGGATGATGAAGATGAAACTGATGGGGGTTGATATACACTAAAATTTTGGATGAAAGTTTTAAGAACAGCAACAACTATATAGACATGACATCAAAGTAGCAGAAAGTCTTTTAAGAACTAAGCCAGCACAGTAATGGAGAACAGATATTTTACCAATATTCATGTCTGCAAGTAGGGGTATAGAAGCAACCAATGTACTGGAGCAAATAACCCAGGAGGGAAAGTAAAAGAGTAAGATGAAGCTAAGCAGGAGTTTTGACTGAAGGTTCGAACATTCCTGAAGACTAACAGAATATAGGCAATCAGCAATGGCGAGGAGGTGCCAAGTGAAAAAAAAACTGGCTCTAATAGAGTTTTCAGTTGAATGTAGGACAGAAGATGCTGCTCAAAAGGGGCAATTAGTAGAGTGTAAAAATGTTGCACAGTAATTATAAGAATCAATCAGAGGAGGTTAGAAAAGATAATACAAAGGCACAATTAGAAGAAATCTGTTGCATACTTATAAGCCCAACAATGCCCAGAAAAATTAGGATTTTGTTTGCTTTCATGGAAGTGCTTGCTTATCTATTTTTAGACCTCAAAAGACTTCAGAGGATTCTACTTCAAGGAGACAGGAAATGCTGAAGATGTAATGGGGAAGAGAACGGTAATTGGGAACATGCTTTCTGCAAATTCAACACATTGGCAAATTTAAAAACAAATCTGTACAGAGTACTTTGATAGATGACTGGAGGACCAAATTGTAGCAACTAAGGAAATTGCTGTTTTGATCTAAAATATTAGGTCTAAGTTGCATAGAGATAGTGAAGCTTTAATGCATAATGGTATTTGGCTGCCAAAAAAAAGCAATTACAAGAAAATCAAAATCCCCATCAACAGTAACAAAAACCAATGTCTTTTAGCTTTTTCCGGTTAGGGGTTGCCACAGCAGATCACCGGTCAGCAGATTGATTGGTGATTTTACGGTGTTGAGTTTTCAGCCTAGCGCCCAACCTTCACAGAAGGAACACACATACACACATGCACCTAAATGCATGTCTTTAAAACTCACTCAACCACAGGGAGGACATGCAGACTCTGCACAGAAGGCGCTCCAGCAGAGAATCGAACCAGAGAACCTCTTGCTGCGAGGCGACAATGCTAACCACTGCACACCACAGCTGTACCCCCATCAACAATAACATAAGTGTTAAATATTGCAAAAGAAAATAAATGAACAGGAGGTGGGATCTTTAGAAAAAAAAAGAACTACATTTCATTCAAATAAATGAAACTTCTAGAAAAATACATGCATAGTAATGGTGAGGAGAAGAAGTGAGGTTAAAGGGAAGGCAACAATTTTAAAGAAAGATGGAGTAAATGAAAAATGCTAAAAGGAAAATACATGTATACTGCATAATAATAATGGAAACTGCTAATACAGCTTGCTTTCTTTTCTTAGTAATATATACGTCAACTCATGGTGTTAATGATTTTACTTATTTATTGATATTTGTTTACTGGGAAAGTCCAAGTGGGCCTGAAATATGCTCATTCTCAGTGAAGGCCCAAGGAGAAAAGCTCCAATACTATACAAAAACATCCAATGAGCACGGTTTCAAATATTATTGCAAGCAACGTAATATGACTGAAAAACAATATAAAAGAAAAAATGCAATGTAAAAAGAAAACTGAACGAGATACATGCTTATTGCATAGTATTTACATTAAAAAATTGCTGAAACATTAATGACAGGACACACAGATTTAATGAGAGACCTGGAGTGGTACAATGCATAAGATGAACAAGAACAGGCATTTGTATTGAAGAAAACGATCACCGCTTTACAAATAAAATATTCATGAGAAGCTAGCTTTATGTAGGAAGAAATAGCAGTAACAGTTACTAAGGAAGGAAGGAAGCCACACAGGAAAGGGAACAGTCAGTTGTAGTATTGCCATAGGGAAGGGACAGCAAATAAGTAACAAGGGTATGTGGTAAAGTTTGAAAATAGATGGAAGAAAGGCTAGGAGAGGAAGAGAAGTATGTCTTTAGCCAGGATTACAGCAGGAGCAGATCCAGGCCTTCCTTTTTGTGCAAGTTTAAAGTATGAAAGATTTTGGATGACTCTGATCGTTAAGGGTAGACAGTTCCAGACTATGGTTAAGGAGAAAGACTACAGACTTTGAATGGCAGATATGGAGGGTCTATGCTCAGTAAGAAGTTGTTTGTTCTCTGATCTAAGGGATCGCTTGGGTAAATATTTGGGAAACACTGAGTTGAAGGCAAGGCAGGCCATAGATTTATGGATGATTTTATAAACTTTTATAAGCTGAAGGCAGGTAAGGTGTTGTGGGAGTTCAGCCAGTTGAGAGAGTGCAGAGCTGTACAGTGAGAAGTAGAATATACTCCATTGGTAGCAAATTCAGCAGTTTTGTTGTAACACATTTCCAGCTATGTTTTTAAAGTAGTTTGTATATTAGTAAGTACTGGAGCACCATACAAAAGTGAGGGTAACAGACAGGTGATAACAAAACTGTGTTTAGTAGATACATTTAGGAATTGTTTGTGGTGGTAGAGAATTCCAAGTTTCTGATGTGTTTTTAATGCTACTTTGGACATGCAGATCAGATTTAAGGTTTTCATCTACTGTTACTCCTGGTAGTTTAGTATGAGGAACTACTTCAATTGTAATTGTTATTAAGGGACAGTATTGTGAATTGGGCTTTATTTATAAGAAATGTTTTGGGAATGAAAAAAAGCTTATTTGTTTTTGAGGGTTACATAGTACATGATTGTTAGTAAGCTAAATCTCAATAGAGGTTAAGGCATCTTGAGTAATTTGTTGGAGGCAAGGCAAAGTATTGGAAGAGCAGATAATAGCGGAGTCATCAGCATATTGTACGAGTGAGCTCCGATAGGAGGGAATATGAAAATTATTTATAAAAATATTAAACAGGAGAGAACAGAGTATAGAGCCTTGGGGACTCTTGTGATATTGATATGGGGAGATGGAATCTTGCTATTTTATTTTACTGCCTGTTGCCTGTCTGATAAGTAGTTACAGTATTATTTGACAGAAGAGAAAGAGAGACCAAGATTAGTTAGCTGTTGTAGATGTGAAAGATAAGAAACAGTGTAAAAGGCCTTGGATAAGTGAAGAAATTGAGAAGAAACAAGTCTTCTGGAGTCTCTTGCTTTACTAACAGTGTCCATAAATGATAGTAAGGCAGTAGTAGTAGTACTGTGAGCTGGTCTGAATTCACATTGTGTTGATGTTAGTAGTGGATTACTAAGAAGATAGCCTAGAAATTGTGTGTGGACACACTTTCCAAGAAGCTTTGAAATAGGAGACTGGACAGTAATAGGATGGTAACTGGAAATATGAATAGAGTTACCTCCTTAATGGATAGGTATAATGAAAGACATTAAGAGTACTGAGACACAGGATTCTTGGATGGATCTGTTAATAAGTATGCTAACAGAGTATACAATAGCTTCGGCAGCTAGTTTTAAATATTCCGCAGGGAAGTTGTCAGCAAATATGTAAGAAGGTTTGAGTTTATAAAGTAGTCTTCTTACAGTATTAATTGAAGCAGGCTGAAGTATGAAGGTAATGGGAGTTACAGGAAATGCTTGTGGTGAGTTGAAAGACAGAGGAGTGGAAGGAGAGTGCATAGGGGTACACTGAGACAAAGGTGCATTGGGCTTGTTGCAATTTATGAGAAGAGAAGAACAGGGGTGACGGGACAAACTTGTAGTGATGTTAGATATTCTTTCAATAAAGAGTGTGTGGAATACACTGGCAATTTGTGTGAGGGTTTTTATCTGGATGTGGACTAGGATTGCTTTTTTTCCAGGGTTAAGCAGTGAAGTAACAGAAGACCAGAATTTCTTGGGATTTTTTTATGATTTGTTTGTAGTTTTTATATAGTAATCATTTTTATCTTTGATTACTTGCTTTTTGAACTGGTTACAGAGCTGCCTACACGTTAGCAGGTCTGAGGAGGTTTTAATTTTTTTAGCTATTGTTTCCATGTTTTGTCCCCATTAATCATTAATGGTTTTGTTGGAATAGACGGCCATGCAGCATGGTTGGTTTTGATTCTTTTTATGCGAAGGGGAGCAACAGTGTTTGAGGGTGTCTAAAATTGTATTAAAATCAGTAACTGCTTCATCTAAAGGTAATGTTTTTAGCATAGTCCAGTTCAGCCAGTTGGTCAAAGTTACAGAGGTTTTGCATTGATTTGTACTGATGTTCCTTATATAGGAGAGAAGTTGTTCTATGGACATCAGCAGGAAGCTGGTCACTTAGCATATCAGGGAGACTGCTAGCCTTAATAATTTTACTAGGTCCTATGGTCAAGATCCACTGTTAAATCTAGTTGGAGTGGTGATGAGTTGGATGAATCTAAAGAACTTTATGTTACAGGATGGGAATATGGAGGTAAGGTTCTGCCAGTTAATATTAACATCTCCTAGGATGACAGTTTCATTTCTGATGGTATTAAGAGATCCAGGAAAGGATATCTTCTAGAACTGGAATATTATGGCTAGGAGGTATATATATTACTGTAACACATAAGCTTTTAGTTTTATTTATCTTTAAAAAGGAGATAATAATTTCTACATTAGAGAACTGTGAAATAGGATTAGAATAAGGGATAATATTGTATGAGTTGGGGTAAAGCAGTGCTATGCCATCAGTTTTTTTGTGGCTCCTATCTGCCTTAATTATATTACAGAAAAAAAAAAAAAAGAATCCAAGCTGCTCAGTAAGCATCCACCTTTAATACCAATCTGGTTATTTTGGCCATTCGCCTTCACAGGATATGACATCAAACTTTAATTAACTGCTTTTATACAGGTAGGAACCCATTTAAAATCAAACAAACAATCACTCACTTTAAACAAGCAAACATTTAAATACAAAATTATTTCAAAATTCTTTAAACATAACTTAATAAATTAAATACAGTTAAAAATACATATTAACTTCTAATTTAAACGTTGAGAGGATACATTTCTATAATTTAATATCATTTTCATTTCCAAAACATTTAATTTACTTACAAAATCACCCTCTCTAGAAAAAAATATTGTTGTGCCAACACACTAAAAAAGAAGCCATCATCTGATCTCCTGTGTTCTTTACTAAAATAATCTGCTACCAGACTTTAAATTTTGGTTACTAATAACACCCAAATGCTGCCAAATACGAATTTTAAACTTACAATTTGTTTAGCCCACACATCAAAGGGAAGACCTACAATCGCATCTAATAATATAGACGACCTTCCCCAGGCTCACAACAAAACCTATCATTAGCAACAAACTTTCTCGCTTTAATCTTAGATCCAGTAAGATTTTTAACTTTGGAACATACTTTACAATGTCCTCAAGCAAATGTACCCTTAGAATCTGAAAATATAACCTGTTACTTATGAACAAGGGTCAGAATTTCTCTCAAATTATTATATTTCCCATAGGAGAAAGTAATATGTTTAGTTAAAAGTTTTCCTGCCACTCCATCATTACTAACTAGATGCCACAAATCACTAAGGGTGTTCTCCAAAATTTGTAAGAAGGCAGAATACATTAAAACAAAAAATAACCTATCTGTACTTCTTACCTTCCTCTTATCAATGCCCCCATTATATCGCCCTATATCATGTATGTTCATCTTTTACCTTCCAAAAGTGTTTTTTGGCCCTATTAATTTGTGCTAGTGTATAACCTCGAACTTTAAGTCTATTTTCAACGTCATTTAGCTCTTTTTCTCGTAGAGTTTCGTCTGATGTATTATTAAAAAGTCTCCTAAATTCACCATAGGGTATGCATCCAGTAAATGCTGAGTGTGCATACTAGGGGCATAAAGAAAATTATTTACTGCAGTTTCCTTTCTAAAAGGTTTACATTTAATATTTTTCCCTTTCTCCACATATAATGTGACATCTAGAAAATTAATACGACTTCCTACTTACAGAAAGTAAGCATTTTTTGAATTCTCAACCTAAGAAATGGTTAAGTATAATACCTGCCCATGTAAGTAATACTCAACTATTACACAGTTTAGAAGGACTTACGTGGCAAGATGATTTTATTGGAGGACGGTGGATATAAATTCATTGTATACAAATATGCAACATAAATGGGGACGTGAAGCAGTAGAAAATATCTTGGGGTGGGACTCCGTACATTCTTTTTCTGATTTCTCTTTTGGAATTTTTTTTTTACCCACAATTATTTTTATTATGAAGATTACGCTTTTTTGCAGGTGAAGGATACAGCTATGGGAAATCTTTTGCCCAGACTTATGCCATTTTATATATGGGAGATTCTGAAAGGAAGTTTTTGTATCCTGCAGAATTTTTTTCTGAACGCATGGGTTTATTTAAGAGGTATACAGATGACTTGTTTGTAGGGGTGGAGAGCACAAATTTTTGGAAGTACTGAATAATAACCCCCATGGACAACATTCCTATGAGTTAAAGAAGTCCATTAATTTTCTAGATGTCACATTATATGTGGAGATAGGGAAACATGTTAGATATAAACCTTTTAGAAAGGAAACTGCAGTAAATCATTTTCTTTATGCCACTAATATGCACCCAGTGCATTTACTAGTTGCATTACTCTATGGTGAATTTAGGATAATTTTTAAGAATACACTGAATGAAACTCTAAGAGAAAAAGAGTTAAATGAGGTTGAAAACAGACTTAAAGTTCATGGTTATACACTAGCACAAATTAATAGGGCTAAAAAAAATAATTTTTGGAAGGTAAAAGATGAACATACAAGATGTAGGACGATATAATGGGGATGTTGATAAGAGTATGGTAAAAAGTAAAGATAGGTTATTTTTGTTTCAAGGCATTCTCCCTTCTCACAAAGTTTGGAGAACATCATTTGGGATTTGTGGCATCTAGTTAGTAATGAAGTAGTAGGAAAACTTTTTCCTAAGCATATTAATTTTTCCTACGAGAGGTATAATAATGAGAGAAATTCTGACTTTTGTTCATAAGCAATGGGTTATATTTGCAGATTCTAAAGGTATGTTTGCTTGTGGACATTGTAAAGTATGTGCAAAGTTAAAAATCTTACTAGAATTACTATTAATGGGAGAAAGTTTGTTGCAAATGATATGTTTTGTTGCTAGTCCGAGGGGGTGGAGTATATTACTGAATGTGATTGTAGGTCTCCCCTTTGGTATGTGGGACAAACAAAACTCCGGGGGGTGTATATTATTGGATGTGACTGTAGGTCTCCCCTTTGGTATGCAGGCCAAACAAAAAAAGAAGTTATGTACTTACCATAATGTTCCATCGGAGTTGTTGCTTTTCATTTGTCTTCAACCTATGGGACTCAGATCTGGCACAGATCTGACTCTGCTGTATACTCCAGCATTGGAGCTAAAATCCTAGCTTCCTCCCCTACCCACAATGCCCTGCTCTCCCTCTTCCCCTCAGATCGAGTTTGTTGCAGGACAACACCATCCAACCAACAGCAGAAAAAAAATAAAAAACGTAACCCCTGACCACTGAAGGGATAGACACACACCAGACTCAACCCAGACTAAGAAGAAGCCTGCGCCTGTATCTGTCCAGTTCACAACATAACCCAAAGGCAGGGGGAAGGAGGGAGAAATGGTTAAAGACAAATGAAAAAGCAACAACTCAGATGGAACATTACGATAAGTCCATAACTTCTTTATCTGATGTTGTTGCTTTTCATTTGGTTTTCAACCTATGGGACAGACTCCATAGCTACAATAACCTTGGAGTCTGTCCCACAGGTTGAAGACCAAATGAAAAGCAACAACTTCTTTATCTGAAGTTGTTGCTTTTCATTTGGTCTTCGACCTAGGGGACAGACTCCATAGCTACAATAACCTTGGGAGGCCCTCATGGAAGGATGTTCCAAAGCATGGCAGAGCTAAAGGAAGCCCTACGCCTGGAGAGAATGTCCAATTTGTAATAGGAGATAAACGTATGCGAAGAGGACCAAGTGCCAACCAAACAAATGTCATCAATAGGAACCCTGGACCAAAAGGCCGAAGAAGTAGACACTGATCTACTAGAATGTGCCTGGACAGGGCCAGGTAGAATCAAACCTTTGGAACAGTAAGCTGTAGAAATGCAGCTGGAATTCCAACGGGCAAGAGTGACCTTAGAAATAGGTTTTCCCAAACGGGGCTTAAAAAGGGATACGAAAAGTTGATCAGACTGTCAAAAAGTTTTGGTTCTATCCAAATAAAAGTACAACCGAAGTGGCTGCTGCACAGATATCATCCATAGGGGCTCTGGAATGAAATGCTACAGAAGTAGTCACAGATCTGGTAGAATGAGCCTTTATTCTGGAAGGTAGGGATAGATTATTCTGTTGGTAGATAAATGTAATGACGTTTCTAAGCCAGGAGGATAAAGTCACTTTGGAAACAGGTTTTACCCAATCTGGGTCCTGCAAAGGCCACAAACAATTGATCTGTTTTCCTGAAAGATTTAGTCCTGTCCAAATAACAATGAAGCTGCCAATGCACATCAAGAGTGTACAAAAGGTACTCCCCTCTATTAGAATGCTGAGGGAAGAAAACCGGCAGGTCAATAGATTGGTTAATGGAAAAAAAACAGAAATGACCTTGGGCAAGAAAGAAGGGTCAGTACGAAGGGACAACCTATCCGTGTGGAAGATTAAGTAAGGTTTCTTGACACTCAAGGCCTGCAGCTCAGATACTCTTCTCGCTGAGGTAAGTGCTACTAGAAGTAAGGCTTTCCATGACAAAAATTTTAAATCACATGAATCAAAGGGCTCGAAAGGAGAACCTGTGAGAGACTGAAGTACCAAAGTCAAGTCCCAGGGTTCAAAGGGAGGCTTGACTGTAGGTTTAACATGTAATACTCCTTTCAAAAAGGTCTTGCATAGGAAGAGTGACATAACTGAAAACTTATCAAGACCATTATGAAAATTGGCGATAGCTGCTAAATGTACAGTGATCATTGATGCTGAGGCTCCTGCATGTAAGAGTAGTCAGGTATTGCAGGATCTTTTAAACAGGCATAGGGAAAGGGTCAAAGTTCTTATCTTTGGCCCAAATAGAGAACCTAGTCCATTTACTAGAATAAACTTTCCTGGTGGAAGGTTTGTGTGAAGCCAGAAGAATTTCACGAACAGGAGATGGGATGTCAGGCAGCCTGGCAATCATTGGAAGTGGAGGAACCAAGCTGTGAGCCTGAGACTGTGCAGGTTCGGATGAATCAGTCCCAGAGGATGAGATAACAGGTCTTGGGAATGATCCATGATCCAGGGTTTGTGAATCAGATGAGGCCATAGAAACGGGAACCAGACTTGATGGGGCCAGTAGAGGGCAATGAGGATCACTTTGCTTCTCAACCGCTGAGCTTCCTGGAGAAATGTTGGAATAAGGGGAAATGGGGGAAAGGCATACAGAAGACCGGGGGCCAATTGTGCATTATAGCGTCCCTCGGTGGTTCCCCCTGAGGGGGGATCAGGGCAAAGTAGCTTCTGCATTTGTAGTTTAAGGGGGAAGCAAATAGGTCGCAGCAAGGCTTGCCCCAGTGTTGGAAGATCCGATCCACTGTTACAGGGTTGAGGGACCACTCGTGAGGCATCAGGATGTTCCTGCTCAGATTGCCCACAATAAGGTTGGAACTCCTGGGCATGTGCATTGCTATAAGGAAGCGGCTGGAAGCTATCGCCCAGTGCCAAATCCTCATGTCTTCCTGACACAGGGGCTAAGACCTGGTTCTGCCTTGCTTGTTGATATACCAGACAACTGACATGTTGTCTGAATGAATTGCAATGGTCCCAGAGGTTAGGGGTGGATGGAACACTTGCAACGCTAAGAGAACTGCCCTCAATTCCAGGACATTTATGTGCAAATTGGCCTCCAAGGGGGACCAGGTGCCTTGGACAATCTTTCCCTGGAAATGCCCCCCCCACCCTAACAGGGAAGCGTCCATGGTCACCGTAGCCATGGGCTGGGAAAGACAGAATGGTCACCACCAAAGATTCGTTTGTGGCTTCATTCACAATAACATTTCTTCCTTGCAACAGTTTGTAAGACGTATGATGTAGTCGAGTGGGTGAGCTAGCAACAACCATTGTGCGGAAAGGAGCCACTGCAGAATGTTCATCTGCAGTCTCGCCAGTGGTACCAATGTAATGGCAGCTGCCATGGAACCTAAGTGTTGCAGTACAAGATGTGTTGGTGCATAGGTCTGAGGAAGAAGGTCTTGGATTTGGTGTCTTATTTTCAAAAGCCTGTGAGGGGGGAGAGAAGCTTGACAGGATGTTGTCAAGAAGACCGCTCCAATAAATTCCAGTGTCTTCGTTGAGGACATTTGAGATTTGTCCTTGTTGATTGTAATCCCCAAGTGGAGAGTGAGACCTTGAGTGTAAGAGAGGCTGTGGACTAGGAGATTCCTGGTCGGAGAGGTAAGGAGCCAATCGTCTAGATACAGAAACACCTGGAATCCTTGTAGTCAAAGATGAGCTACCACTACTGCCATACATTTGGTGAACACTCAAGGGGGGCTGTCGAGAGACCGAATGGCAGTGCCCTGAACTGGTATTTTATTTGCTCCCTGCCGGAAGCGAAGAAACCTCCGGGAGCGGTGATCAATCTTTATGTGGCAGTACGCATCCTGGAGGTCTATGGAGCACCTTCAGTTGTCCCTCCCTAGGAAGGGAAGAATGTACTGTACCATGACCATTCAGAATTTTTGAGGTTTGATAAATTTGTTCAATAGGCTGAGATCCAGGATTGGTCTCCAGTCCAGTCTTTTTTGGCACTAAAAAGAACCTCGAGTAAAACCCGGATTCTGTCTGGTCTGGTGGGACTGGTTGGATGACTCTTTTTCTTAGCTTTTCTATTTCTAAGGCTGCTTATGCCCTCTGATTGGGTGGTACATCAAGGATTCATTTGACGGGTCTGGGAGTTAAATCGAATGGCATTTGGTAACCTCTGAATATTATTCTCTACACCCAAACATCGGTAGTAATAAGATGCCAGGCTGGTAGATACAGAGAAAAATGACCCCTGACTGCTTCCAGAGGAAAGCACTCGGGCTGCTGCTCAGGAGCGCAGGTAGGGTCTGCCGGAGAAAGAATCTCTAGCGCCCTGGTTACGCAAACCCCCTCTGCCCTGAAATGGGCATCTTCCATATGAGTTGCCCCCTCTGCCCCAGGGGATTGTTCACCACGAGTGTCAAGAAAAGATCCTTGGGATTTCTTGAACCACATTTTTCCTCCCTTCTGGTTCCTGTTGTAGGACCTCTGGGGATTGGAAAAGCATATGTCCACAGCAAACAATGTCTTTCTGTCTTTCTCACTACGTGCAAGTGTGTCTCGTACTTTGGGTCCAAAAAGAGCAGATTTGTCGATAGGTGCGATTTGTCGACAGGTGCATTGACGAAGGAAGATTTAAAGGGGTCTGCGAAGTCACACAACCACATCCAAACATTACGTCTCATGACAATGCCTGACGTGGCAGCTCGAGCTGCCTCCTCGGTGGTGTGAGTTATCAAACGCATAGAGGAGTTTGAGATGGATTCAAGGGTAGTTAGCTGTGAGGTGACGGTATCACGCACCTCATCAGGCAACACCCCCACCAAAGAGGAAGACATTTCGGAAATTGAGTCTCTTTGGAGCAGAGTAAAATGTGTCAGATAGTTCAGCAACCGAATTGCGAAGGTCGTTGAAGTATAGGTCCGCTTCCCTAGTCTGCCCATGGTCCGGGACTCGCTGTTTGGAGGCTGGACAGTGGAACTATCTTATGCCAGTTCCCTCTTAGTGGCCACCGCCATGACCACAGAATCAACTGCAAACTGCTTGGACCAGTGGGGCTGGTCTTCAAGTGTACATAAAATTTTGTCTGGCCTCCGGGGAACAGGTTCTACATTGTCTAGGGCCCTCCAAGCATGCTGCACAATGAGTTTAACAAGGTCATCTGCCGGTGGAGTCACCCATGAAGTAGATGGCCTGGCACGGAAGGCCTGCAAGAACACAGATTCCTCAGAAGAAGGGTTAGAGGACTTCCAGTCTCCCCGCTGCTTGAGGATTTCGAGAATGTCTCCGAATGAGACGTCATCTGGGGAGACCATGGGGACCCTTCCTCCTCATCACAATCAGTGTCTTCGTGATAGATTCCTCAGGGGAATCAAGGTGCTTCCTTTTGCACCATTTCTTCTGGGGTGGCTCCCCAGTGGGATCTTCTGAGGAGGACTCCGGCAAAGGGGTTCCTTTCAAAGGGGGTTCTTCTAACTTCCATGCCCGGGGTCCTGAAATAGAGGGTTGGGAGAGGTGCATGCTAGGGGGGGGGGTTCTGTTACTGATGTCATTGGTGCTGACTGCGAACCTTCGGAGTGAAAGACCCTCTCCACCTCCTGGACAGCAGGTCCACCCGAGGAGGGATGGGAGCCTGGAACTGGGAGGGACAACCTTGGAACCAAGGTCACACCCCGCCCTGGGGAGCCCACCTCCAGGTGAGGAGTTCTGAGAGAACTGGAAGCCATCGCAGCCATGCAGATAAGACAGCGTCAGCGAAAAAACAGGCGCCGGGCTAGGTACCAAGTTACAAACGGGTCCAAGCACTGCTCCAAGAGAGCACTGGCCGATGCAGCAAGGGTTGTCAGTGCAGATGGGGAAACACTGCTGTCGGAGCCGAGACAGTATGCACCGGAGTGGACATCTGTACCGAGATCTCCGGGATCTGGGTAGAGGCTGGAGGAGGATAAACAGGGGAAGATGTAGTAAAAGATTCAGAGCCAAGGGGGGTGGAAGGTCAGGCTGGAATGGGCAATCCCCTAGCTCGCAGAAGCTGGTCCACAACCTGCACTAGATCTAATTCAGATGGATCTAAAGGAGGCTGCTGAAGGAGAATCAGGTCATTCTAGAAAGGGGCTAAACCTCTGCCCCAAAAAAGGGTCGTACGTTACAGAGTATCTTGTCCTTGGCAGGTATTCAAGTTTTGGAGCCGATGGAGCCAAAGAAACTGTCGGCACCGTGGCCAGGGATGGTGCCGAAGCAGGTACAGTCATCGGAGCCAATGTCAGATCCAAGGAATGCATCGAAGTCAGTGGTGCCGAGGTTGGAACCGAAATAGGGGTGAATATCATGAAAGGCACTGAGGGAGAAGACACAGAGCCTGGTGCCAAAAAGGTCTGCCCCAAGGGCGCCGGCGAAGCACAGAGCCGACTCAGTTCCATAACTGACGGAGATGCAGGAACAGAGTGACTCCTTTTTTCCTTATGTTTTTTGGTCTTGGAGGGGGAGAGACGTCCGACCCAAATAGAGACTCTGAAAAAGGTGTCTTGAGTAAACCTTTTAAAATAAGTTTATTTTTACGTTCTGCTAGTGTACAATTACTAAACCTAGTACAAATGTCAGTCAGCTTTAATATGATCCATGCCCAAACAGTAGACACAACGAGCATATGTATCCGAGTTAGGCATCTTATGTCCACACTTGTCACACTGTTTAAACCCCAACTTAGCTTTGTCTGACATAGTAAGGCAACAAGGCTATCCTATAGAAAAAACAAAATAAGGGAGAGAAAAAAGGAGAGAATACCAGAGATGGTATTTACAAAATACCACAAGTGGTAAAGAAGAGCCTGTTAAAGGCAGGAGAGAGGAACAGTATCAATAATGGTAGAAATTAAATTACCAAGGTAAAGGGTAGGGAACAGAACTAGGTTATAGGCGACAGTGAGAAAAAGCTAACTTGACTAAAAAATAAACAATTTTGAAGAGAAACTGTCTTAAAATTAGTAATTTTCTGCTTAGCTTTGAGAGAGATGGCTAGTACATCTGACTAGGAATGCGGAAAACGAAATCTGGAGTAACTAGGAGAGGGGTATTATGGGTAGGTCTTAGCTGAGAGTATTTGGCTGGTGCAAGCTTGGAAACGGCCATATCGGTTCAGAGGATGGAACCAAGGTCCTAATAGTAATTAATGAACAAAGATTTACAACATCAGATGTAACCTTTCTGGAGGCAGAAACACCCTTCTCTGTATCATGTTCAACTGAATGCCAATTAAATCTAACATGTGAACAGGTTCCAAGTTTGAATTGGCCATACTGATTTTTATTCCCAGGAAAGGTGCTAGGAGAAGGAGGTAATCCCTGGCTTGAAGATGTCGATGCCTGGTGGGAGTGGAGAGGAGCCAATCGTCCAGGTAAGGAAAGACCTGGAACCCCTGCAGTCTCAAGTGAGCTGCCACTACTGCCATCACTTTGGTAAACACCCGGGGAGGCTGTGGTGAGTCCAAAGGGGAGTACTCTGAATTGGAAGTGACTGTCTCCCAGCCAGAAGTGAAGAAACCTTCTGAAGCGCCTGTGCATTTTTATGTGATAGTACGCATCCTGAAGGTCCACCGAGTACATCCAGTCATTGTTCTGCAGAAATGGCAGAATG
Source organism: Protopterus annectens (assembly GCF_019279795.1). Lineage (NCBI taxonomy): Eukaryota > Metazoa > Chordata > Ceratodontiformes > Protopteridae > Protopterus > Protopterus annectens. The sequence continues at coordinate 1,467,008,977 of NC_056729.1, forward strand.
GACTGTAGAGTGACTATCTGAAACTTCATTTTGGCAATGGACAGGTTCAGGGTAGAAAGATCCAGAATGGGTCTGAAGTCCCTCAATTTCTTTGGCACCAAAAAGAACCTGGAATAAATAACAAATCTGGACTGGTCTGAAGGGACGGTCTGGATGACTCGTTTTTCAAGCACCCTGGCGAATTCTATAGCTGTTGCCTCCCGCTGGCCGGGTGGAACAACCAGGAGGTTTTTCTTCGGAGTGGTGGAATGGAATAACATCTGGATATAATCTGAAGCACCCAACAATCGTTTGTAATGGACTCCCAGGCTGTTGGGTCCAAAGAGATGGAGACATGCCCCCAACTGCCTCCAGAGTGGAGCAGTCAGGCAATCATTCAGGATTGCTGAAAGTGTCCGCCCAAGAATGAATCTTGAAACCCTTGATTCCTTGGATTCCCTCTGCCACGTGGATGGCATCTGTCATTTCCCCCTCTGCCCCTGGGGAAAGGTTGACCATGAACATCCTGGGAAGAGCCTTGAGACTTTGGAAACAAACAAATTATTAACCCCACGCTGGTTCCTAGAATAGGTCCATTCTGGAGCAGAGAAGCAGATCCCGATGGTAGACAAGGTCTTCCTGTCTTTCTCGCTCTGGGTAAGAATATCAGGAGAAGTAGGTCCAAATAAAGTGGACCCTTCAAAGGCCACTGAAACCACCATGGCATCAACCAGGGAAAACCTTAGACCAATCTGGCCTGTCCGAAGGGGAACAAAGTACCTTCTCCAGGTGCTTAGGAATGGGCTCAACCATATCCGGTTCCTTCCATGCCCTGCAGGAGATGAGATCTACCAAAGGGTCTACAGGGGTGACACCCAAGATGTAGAAGGCCCTGTGACAAACGCCTTCAGGAATACAGACTTGTCAGGGTTGGATTTAAGGGAAGACCACCCACCTCTCTGATGCAGGATCTCCATGATGTCTTTGAATGAAACACTGTCAGAGGGTGATCGGGGGGAACCCTCTTCCTCATCCAAATCTGTATATATATAATCAATTAATTTAAACGTGAAGTACTCATAGTATATGTGGTACTTTAAAGAGAATGTATGACAATAGTTAGGATAAAAATTTATGGAAGTGGGGATTGAAAAGATTTAGAAGAAATGGGAGTGAGACTAGACTGTAGGAAGTAATTACTGCAGCCTGAGACTATATGTGAGTTTAGTGGGCGTGGTTACTCATTAGGGTAATGAGATTATGGGACTGGATAATGAGGTACAGTGGGAAAAGTTTGCAGAACTTAAATTCAGATATAGAGGGGGGTGGGTAGGGGAGCCTGAGAGCAGTGATGACGAACGGAGTGAGATACATCAGGCCCAGGAAACGAAGTACTGGAGGAGGAAAAAAAAAAAAGTATCAGTAAGGTAAATCTTTTTCCGTGCTTTTTACTACAAGAATAGACCAAGTATTACTAAGGTATTTGCTGTCAGAATTTCCCATTATAACATCATTGTGTAAAATATTTAAAGTTAGTTCATAGTTTAGGATCATAGTTTTAGTGCTAGACTAAGTGCCCTTGTGGGCCATTTAAGCCTAGCCAGTTACCCTCCATGAGACTCAAACCCTGCACCTTGTGTCTGTAAGGTAAACACCTTATCTATTATGCCAACCTCCCCCCTGTAAAATATTGCAGGGGAAGAGACAAAATGTTAAAGTATAGGAAAGTAAGTTAGAACTGTCTTATGTGGTTCTACGTCTGTTATGTGCAATAGATAAATTGAAATATAAATACTAATTCAAGCTAAGTTGTTATTAGGTACTGAGTATTTTAAGGTGAACTTAAACAGAATCTGTACCCGAAATACACTTCTGCTTATTAACAGACTGTGACTTTAATAAAGTGCATCAATTTATTTGGTTACATCCACGAAACCTATGTATGCCACCCTTTACAATACACAGTTGGCAATAACCAGTATAGAACAGCGATAGCATTATAGTTAATCTCAAAACGAGTAAGTATATTAACGGAGTATTATGTGAACATACATAGAATGCAGACTGTCCTGGTCTAGTTATCCTGTGAATGGCGCAGCCATGAGGACTTGAGTTTTTCTGTATTGCGTTACTTTCGCCATCCAGCATGCAGATCAAGAGACTAGAGTTCTAACAGGGTGGTATGCCTTTAGAACCTATGGATTTAATATTAAACAGATTGAGTAAAGGAGGAAAGATATATACAGATGGCAATAAAAAGTAAAGCCAACAGAAAAGTAAAGGATAACAGGAGATTCAGAAGGCTATCATGAAATGTAAAATTTGGAAGGCAATACAAGTTATCTCTTAACAATCCTTTAGACTGAGCTAGGATGGCTATATAATCTCTAAATCATATTCAGATTCCACAGCGCAGAAATCAGTTGTGGGGATAGAAAGACACTTTTGCCATATCAACTTATAAAAGTACTAGAAGAATGATGGTACCTACCACATACCACATGGAACACCAGTTAAACATAAATATTATAATTCGCTATGAGCAAGCATTACTCAATTAAACATAAGATGCAATTTATTTCACAAAAGTAAGAGGCTGAATGACTACTCACTGGTGTTTACTATACGCGAGCACTCCACACAAACACAGTCACTTACACATTTAAAATATGAATTTAACACCCAGACTCTATTCTATTATGCTATCAAGCTTTATTAACAAACAGAAACTGAAAGGTAAGTAAAAAATAACTGGTATTGAGACATTCGCCCAAGACTGTGCACGTAAAATTATGCAATCAAGTTTTACTAACAAGCAGACAATGTCTCAATACCAGGTACTGTTATCTTTTACTTAACTTTCACTCGCACAGGACCCTAAATGAAAAAGAATGCCAGTATAGTACTAGCCACAAGTTTTTATCATGTGCAAGCATTACATACAGAGACAAATCTTATCCATTCATTGTTTTTATGTAAAACTCAGGTTACACTGTATTAATGCTAAAACACTAGGCAGACTGTAGAACTAGAAATAACTTAAACTTTAAGAAATGCAGCTAATACTGAGGTGCCAATAAAAGAATGCCAAATAAATACTGCATGTTGTGGTTTCACCATGCACTAGTGTTCTGCAGAGACCATTAGTCCCACATCAGCGGACTGAATTAAGCAAAAGCTCTTCTGATTAATAGCTGCTTTCCAAACAGTCAAAATTACAGTGCTATGGTAATGAAAAAGATATATAGCAAACAGTGAGACATCATCAATGCAGTTAAGTCAGTTCATAGTAAAACAAGCAGATTCAAAAAGACTTAACTTGACCAACTCAATGCAATCACTCCAACATAGTTAAATTAATGTAAAAAAAAAAACAGTTGCAGCTGGGTTTACTATGCTTCCCTAAAAAATTTAGGGAGAAAGAAAATCGCATAGATGTTTGTCTCAAAATATTAGATCAAGACCAGCAATACACTTAACATGAGCGGCATACAGTTCTTAGGATGAGCCTGGGGGATCCCTAACTAATATTATCAAAGAGAAAAAGACAGAGATGTATAAATGGTGAGCATCAGATGGAAAGTTGTTTATGAATGGCACAAAGCATGCTGGAAGTATTGGGGTAAGATAAAACCCCAGAGAAGATACTAGTACAGTGTCTGCACCAGGCCCAGGAAACTTAGTATTGGGGACAAAAAAACTATTAGTTAGGTAAATCTTTCTCCATGCTTTTTATTACAAGAATAGACCAAGTATTATTAAGGTATTTGCTGAGAGAAGTTCCCTTTATAGCATTACAATGTAAAATTATATTTAAAGCAAAATACTGCAGGGGAAGGGACAAAATTTAAAGTACAGGAATGTAAGTTAGAACTGTCTTACATGGTTCTATGCCTGTATTGTGCAGCAGTAGATAGCTTGGATTAGTATTTATATTTCAATTGAAGTTGTTATTAAGTATTGAGTATTTTAAGGTGAACTTGCACGTAAATTGTACCTGAAATACACTTCTACTTGTTAACCGATTGTGGCTTATAATTAAATTAATAAAAAGTGTATAAATGTACTGGGCTATGTCCAAGAAACTTCTGTATGCCATCCTTTTGCAATACACAGTTGGAAATAACCAGTATAGAACAGCGATAGTGTTATGGTTAACCTCAAAAAGACCCAGTATGTTAGATGAGTATTATGTGAACATACATAGACTGTAGACTGCCCTGGTCAACCTATCCTCTGAATAGGGCAGCTGTGAGCACTTGAATTTGCCATCCAGTGTGTAGATCAGAAGAGACTAGCATTCTGGGATGGTGGTGTGCCTTTAGAATGTGAACAGCACACACTTCCTAGGAGGAGACTGGGGGAGCCCTAACTTATACTACCAGAGAAAGATGTAGAAATAATAAAGATAAAAAATAAATAAATAAATAAAACTAGCGCAATAGTATTAGCCAGCTGACAGAAATGATCCAAGAGGAAATGGGATATGTATGGTGAAGTTTTGTACTGATAATAAATGGGCTAAGGTAACAAAAGAGATTTACTATTATAAAGGGCTGTAATACCATCTCTCAAATTAAGATTAAGACTCTGTTTTATTGGTATAACTATGCTGTTGTTCAATTAAAAGAACAGATTCTACAAAATTATAACTGAAAACCATAGAGTAATTACAATCTATCAAATAATGTTACACACAATTATACAATAGTCATTGCATCACCATCACATTAAAAATACCACAAATCATGGATGAAAAATAATACAAGTGGCCCAAGCAAATATTAATTATATTCAGGGTAAATTATATACATGCCTAGCAAAGCATATGTGGGGCTGGACTGTACAAGAACTGATGTTCAGGGTAATGTACTGCCCTGAGCTTCGAATACTTTTTGTAACCTGTGCAATTCTGAAAGAAGGCTTGCTTGTTTCCATATTATATGTGTACAAATAATAAAACAAATAAGCTTAGGGTGGACCAGCTTTCTAGGTTAGATCTGTAAGCTTCATATTTGCCTCAAATTATGCCTATTATGCATATTCAACTGCTGTGGTCCAGGATATCAGTTATGCAGACTGCTTCTGGGGCATCCTTCTATGTCTTATGCAAGATTCAACATATAAATTTCAAATGGCTAGAAAATAAAGTCTTCTTAGCTCTTCTCTAAAAGTTTTGGGTAGATCAAGAAGCTTTTCATGCATTGTACTTAGTGCATACATCTGACTGCACTCATGTCCTTCCAAAAAAAATCAGCATGAAAACGTAAATAATGCTGTTCATAAACATTAAATGTTGAATCATGTTACCAATTCACAACAGTGTGACTTAATCATAGGATGATACTAGGCTATTGGCCCGGAGGCCCTTATAAGCCTATCCAAGAATTTTGTCCATATTCCTACAAAGTCAGCAGCTGTTTCCCCTGTCCAGCAGGGCCACAGGTGGGATCCCAGGGGTGTACTTTCTGTTTCCCATCCAGTCGTCCAGGTTCCTCTTAAAGAGTGCTAGTGAGGTACTCTGCTTGACATGGACAGGGAGTCTATTCCACAGATGGGGGGAGTCTTTGGGACACAAATCTATCCTGCCAACAAGTTCTAGTAATGTCTCAGACAAGGTTAAGGCCTTGCGTGCGGGTTGCACAAGTGGAGTTTGACTTACAGATATGCAGCAACTCCATCAAGGCTGGGTTTGAGAGAGCCTTGTACGCCAGATACAGGTCACCTCTGAGCAGTCTCTACGAGAATGAGTAGAGGGACAGGGCTTTTAGCCTATCTGTATAGGATAGGTGTTTGAGACCCTGGATTTTCCTGGTCAGGAACCTCTGTGGTCTCTCCAGCTGCTGCATGTGCTTGGCAAGGTACATACCGAAGGGGGCACAGTATTCTATAATGGGTTTAACAAGGGAGGAGTTCAGGGATGTTATGACCTCCTTGTTCCTGGACGAAATACCGTTACTTATGAGGTGGGCCATATAGAAAGCCTTCTGTACAATGGAGGCAATGTGGTGGTCAAAAGTCAGGTTGCTATCAACTTGGGTGCCCAAGTCCCTCATGACTGTTTGTGTGCTTAGTACATTGTAATTAATGTGATAATTAGTGGGGACATAATTTTCCCCAAAGGGGATAATGATGCATTTCTTGGGATTCAGTTTGAGGCCATGCTTCTGGCACCAGTCATTAGTTTGCGTAAGGCCCTCTTGGAAGATGTGCACATCACTAGGGGAATTTAAGACAGCGCCCAGCTTGCAGTCATTGTTTTTTGACAATGCTCATGGAGAGTGTACTGCAATGGGTTTCTCGACTACAGCCCTCTATGGGCAGCATTATACGGGCAAGATGGCTCTATACATAGAATGGAGCAGGAAAAACATCTCAGCACAATGCCTTCAAAGCGTTTTGTGTTTTTTTAATCTAGCCCATAAAATTAAAATGGTCTTCACTGTTTAATAAATACTTTTTTAAACTCATTTATACCTCTTACACCTCAAACTAATAATAGTTTTAATGTTGGTACTCACCTGGGTAGATTAATTTCATCTCTTTTTTGGCCATGGCGATCAAAGATTTTTACAGTATGGTCAAACCTGTTAACATAACAAATCAAATAAATCTCAGTATATGAAAATACATCATTCTGTAATGCTTTTCCTAAGAAAGTTCTTCTGTGACATTAAAACTAAAGGCCTTACGATAATAAATAAGTATGAATGTGTGCGTAACTATTTCAATTTTAAATAAAATACCATTACTCTTGCAGATGATTTAATTACTTGTAAATTCACTTTTCAGATTCTATTACAATTTGTTTAGTAACTTACCCTACTACAGCAAGGTAGTTTCCCAATGTCTTCTGCCAGCTGTATTGGACAGGAACAGCAAGCACTGCTTTTTCTGTTAAGCTGAACACACGCTGAAAAGAAAGGGAGGTACACTGCATTATACAGTCTCAGAATTCATTTAAGAATCAAGAATGAAAGAAGGGAGTCCTTGCATGTCTATACATAGCTGAGTGCCAGCATTTTCAATTCCATAAGAGGATTTATTTGCAAGAAAATGCCAAGTTAATGAAATAAACAGAGAAATTTATTGTAGCATGGAACAGACACTATATTATCTTAAAAAAAAAAAATCAAGATTCTAATGTCATCATATCCACTATGTAAAGGACAAAGACATTGAGCCAAGAGGTCTTATCAGTCACTATGTTCTACATGTCTGTGTTGCGCCCAAAACTTTCTCCTAAGGCTTCCGAACCTCACACTTTCCCAGACAATCACTAGAGCATTAGTGTGATACAAGAAGCAATAGCTTGCTCTAATAAAATTGTAAAGGTTGATTTCAGACAACTAGTAAAAAGACTTTTTAAAGACAACGGATGCATCACACAAAGCTGTACAGTGTAAACACAAAAACTACTTTAAATACTGCCAACGAGGAAAGTTTCTAGATTAACTTAAGTAAATCAACTCAGTGAGACTCAGATGAGCTGCAAAATGATGTCCTGTTGTTCTCAGGCTCAAATTAAGGGGTTCCTTTTGAAATGTCAGGCCAAAAAAGGCTTAAAACACAGAAAGGAGAATCTTGGAAATCCCCCCCCCCCCAGCCCCCGATCTTATACATACCAACTTGAAGAAAAGGGAATACTCTGAGAAATGTCATCCTGGACTTGGTATATGAAAGCCTATTCATTTGGCCATTCAGTCTCTGTATTTTGTGACTCACTATAGCAGGTCCTGACATTTCAAATGGTTACCTACAATAAGTATCCTGTAAACGCAAAGGGTTGAAAGGTAGTGCAGCGGGTCTATATATCACTTCAGCAAACTGTCACTTCAACGAATGGCATTTCATTGGAAATGCATTCATAGAATTCCCCTCATGTGGGGGCCTGTGCCCCACCCCACCCCCTCCACTAATCATAAATACCAACTCTGAGATTGCACTACAGTGGGGAAAGGGCAAATTTCCCAATCCTCACTGTACCACGATCTCAGTATGAACAGTTTGACAAATGGCATGTTCGATGTAAATGCACTGAAAATGCAGTTTGATTAATTGATTTTTCGCTGAAATGATAGAGACCCTAATGCAGTACCTAACACATCACCTTGTGAATTACAGCTTCAGCTAAGTAAAAGGAAATATGAATTCCATTGGTAGTGCCTGCAAAACTATATGGCACTACTAAGATCAGCAACATGTAAGTGGATGTTCATCTTTAGTCACCATGACTTACAGCTGGTTGAGTATGAATTCTAAACTGAAATGAGAGCTCTTCTTGATCTTGTTTTTAGAAACTGCACTTCTAGGATTGCACTGTACAAGAAAAGTGCTTTATTATATAATTTTATGTATCTATGAGAGAAAATAAAAATGTATAACACAATATGTAATCTCTCCATCCATAATACTCATTTTCCCATTTTTGCACATAGGGTTGGGGTGTCACATCAACAGTGACCATCATCTTGAGCCAATGTTCACATAGTCAGGTGGCTAGCCCTGCCATGGCTGTTCTTCCATACTACACATATGGGCTCACACTTACGTCCAGTTTAGAGTATCCAATCTACCTACTGCATAATGGTTAAGGTCTTTACCTAACAGACACAAGGTATGGAGTTGGGTCTCATCTCTGGGCACTGCCTGGTTATTGGCTAGGCATGTTATTGTCTTCCGATTGACTGCCTAGTACTGAACTGTGAATACTGAATGTCTTTAGAATGTGGGAGAAAACCAGAGCACCCAGACATACCCCATGTTAACACAAGGAGGAAATGCAGACTCCACACAGAAGGCACCCCAGATGAGAATCAAATCGGAGGACCTCTTGCTGAGAGGTGACAATGCTAGCCTTTGGGTCACTGTGCTACCCTGGCAATTCTACAAACCGGTTTACAATGCTATAATTGAAAAGTGTTATATACAGCTGCTACTGAGTGATACAAAATGCCAACAAACCCCAATGTCAGTGACAGCAATACCAGATACAAAAAGTAGAAAACTAATTAAAAAAATACAACTGTGTAGATAAATTATCAATTGTAGATGTTCTAGTAGCTCCCTGTTGCAGTAGTCTTAACATCTGAGACTTTCCACAAATGTCCCGTCCATTCAGACACCCTATACTAAACTCATGATCCTTCCCCTGTAAGAATACATCCACTCTAGGTACCAGCCAGTGTGCTGGTATGAGGTGTGTTCATCTGTGCCATTTTCGGAGCTTCCTTGCCTTGAAAATAATTAAAACAGACAAAGGACTAACTTTGTAAAGTAGTGTGTGAACCCTGATATACTAATATTAAAATCAGACCGAATTCTGAGAACAAAGGAAGTTTAGAAAAGGGGAGGAAAGATATTAGGAAATACCCCACCCCAGCCAAAAGGTAAAACTTGAATAGAATACTTCTAGAGAGGATGGAGAAAGGGTACTGGTACTGAAACAGTGATCGATTTCAACTTACCATTGTGGTAGGTTACCTACACAAGTGTACTGTGTTCTTCATTAGGTCACTGTTGCAGTATTAACATCTGGTATGACTGCCGAAGCTTGGTCAGATTGGGTGGAGGAATGGGTAGTCCCACTGAATTTAGGATGCCATAAAAGTCCAGCCTTAGCAAACCCAGTTCTTGCTCTGGTCTGAATACTCAGTTTATAGTATTTAGTAAAGGGATGAACTGGGAATCAAGTGACAGGTTCAACAATGCCTTTCGAGTATATATTTTGCATAAAAGCCTGAAGTAGCACTGCTCTGGTAGAGCGGACTTTAACAATCCCTGAAAGCTGTTTGCTACGATTTGTATAAAGAGAAGGGAATTGCATTACAGATACACTAACAAATAGTTTGTTTGGAAACAGATTAGTCAATTTTCTTTCCTGCAAGAGACAAAATACCGGAAAAAATCTGTCCAACTGCTTGTATCTTTTCTAGGCAAGACCCGAGTAGTCTGTGAAGTCTGGACAATGAAGAATTCTTTTTCCCTTGTTTTGAGGATTTGCGAAGGATGCAGGTAGCTAGATAGGATTGATTAACAGCAAATTATGAAACCATTTTATGCATGAAAGAAGGGTTAGTTTAAAGACGCAATATTGTTAAAATGAAAAAAATGTACAAAAGGACCTGAAAGTCAGATATATACTTCTATTCTAGGTTAAGGTAACTAACAAAGCACTTTTCCAGGTCAAAAACTTCAAACAGGAATAAGCAGCTGGCTCAAAAGAAGGAAGAGTTAGCTTTTCCAACTGTCAAAGGAGTTTAATGTGAAGAACTCCTTTGAGACAGAGTATGACCCAATTACAGTTAGACAGATGAGGGTCCAGTGGCAAACAAGCAGAAGTAGCTGAAAGGTGTACCTTAAGAGAATTGTATGAAAAGCCAGACTTCAGCATCTCACAGAGATATTAGAGAACCGAGGCATCCTGCTTTATTACAGTCTTATCCTCTGTTTTGACACCAGATAGAAATCCTTTTCCACTTGGAGAAATATGACTTTTTAGCAGCTCTATAAATTTGCAGCACATCCTTACAGAACTGGTGTCTGAAAGGAATAGAAAATCATGTTATCCACACTGTGAGCTTTGTACTGAAAGCATTTATTACTATTGCTTGTTTGCAAGGAGTCCTGGAACAGAACAGACTCAGTTGCCTGTTCTGTACTGATGCAGATATGTCTGTCTGAGGAACTCCTAAATGATGGATAAACTGAAGGAAGACTTCTACATCTCTTCTTCACTCATTTGTGAATGCCTGCACTAGTTCTACCTAGAGAATACTGTGCCCAGATGGTATGGACAGCTAACTACTTGTAAAAAGAGATTCTGATGATTGGCTTCTTCCTAAGCTGTTATGTCTTGTCTGCAAAAGGAATAAGACTTTGTTCTGCCTTATTTGTTTATTTACCATATAACTGTGGTATTGTTTGTCACTACTTGGAGAGAATCCATTATTCATAGTTGGTGCAAAGCTTTGAAGACTACTGATCACGGGAATAATCTTCTTGATATCAATGTAACTCTTGTACAAGAGCGTCCATATACCCTGAACCTTGATTTCTTGGCAGCACGGTCCCCAAGCCATATCCGAAGCTTTTATTGCAATACTCTGAACTGGAGGAGGCTGTACAAAGTAGGCCCCATATTGGAGTCTGAGTGGACCACCACAGCAAGTCATAAACTGGACAAGGAATGATCAGAATTTGCTAGTTAAGAGAATGCTGGTTTTAAGTCCAGAATGACCACAGATACTACTGGAATCTCCTCATATGAAGCTTGATATATGAAACCATGAGAATGGTTGAAGTCATAAACTCAATATTTTTTAGAAATTCTCTGTCTGAGCAGAATTCCATTTTGTTAGACTCAGAAACGAGATTTTGTATGATATTTTTGTCTAGAACAGAGGCTGTTTATATTGTGGCATCTAATATATACCTTAAAAAACACTCTGGATTAAGGGAAAGAAAGTAGATTCTTTTAGACTGAGTGTAAACACAAGATTCCAGGGAAGATTCATAAAGTAATTCAAGCTTTTAGAACCTCTGGACTGGAAGTAGTTTGAATTAGACAATCATTCAGACAAGGATAGATATGAATTTCATGGAGTCTAGAAAAAAAAGATATGAATGAGACAAGGCACTTTGTTAATACCCTTGGTGTTGCAGAAAGCTCAAAGGGCAATGAAGTAAACTGATAGTGTCAGCTCAAGACAGGTGAATTTTAAATAATCTTCTGTGACTCTTGTGAATAAGAATGTGTAAGTAAGCACCATTTTAAATTCAGAGTAACCAAAAGAGCATTTAGATGCAGAAATAGTTTAAAAATGCTTAACCTTCAACCCCTTCAAAGAGGAACTCTCAAACATGTGTTTTGTCTGGCTTCCAATCTGCTTTTTTCCCCTAGGGACTATAAGCAGTTGTTGTTGTTGTGTCTTTTGGCTTTTCCCGGTTAAGGGTTGCCTCAGCCGAACTCCAGTCCGATAATGATTGACAGTAGATTTGTACGTGTCAAGTTGCCAGCTCTGATGCACAACCTTCAACGAAGGTACGCCCATTCACGTATGTCTCCACACAGAAGACGCTCTAGCTGAGAATCGAACAGGACAACATCGTACTGTGAGGCGACAACGCTACTGCAACACCACCACCGCAGTTAGGGACTATAAGCAGTATTGAACAAAATATTTTCCCATAAGTATGGCGGCACTTCTATCATTCCTAACAGGAGAAGGCTTGAAATAACAGAAGGCATAAGATGCTCCTGATCTCTTGGAACTGGAGAGATGCCTCAGAGAATATGATGTTTCACTGACACTTGTAACCTCTTCTTTGTATGCTTAAAACCCAATAATCTGAAGTGATTGTTTCCCATGTGAGGCAAAGAGAAAGCCTGACAACAATTTTGGGAGAGAAGGTGCTGGTAAGGACAGGGAATGGCAGAGGAAAAGTCGAGTGGGAGAAGCACAGTTAAGGCTGATCTCTAATTTTATTTATATATTTATTTGTTGTTGGTGAAATCCTGAAATCTAGTCTGCTTGGGTTTTCCCTTGCCATTTTCTTTTAAACTGGCTTTTTCTTGTTTATATTTGAATTGGCTTCCAAAGAAAGGACATGTTTTTTGCAGGGTAATTTCTGTCATATCTAGACACCAAACAAAGAAAGTTATTTTCCTCCTTGTACCACTTTATAGCTCTCTTCCTCTCTTGAAGACTTCAGCGGTGGGTCCCCCAAATACCAAATCTTTATCTAAAGGAACAGTTTGATCTTATGCTTCCATTACAAATCTTAAATATTCTAACACATCTTGTCTACCACCACTAAAATGGAATTTAATCGGTTTGCCATGGTGCATGGTCGCGCATGGATATCTGAAAGGAGTGCAGTGACATCCCACAACTGCGAATGCAGATGTTGCAAATCGCAAAATCCTGCCCCCTTTCTGACCCATGTTAGCACTCGTTTTTGGATGTAGAGAGGTAGGAAATGTCAATTTTGGTGTTTCTGCGACATTCTAACCACCCAGGATTCGCTAATAAAATTTGCACATATACAGGTTCAAGCATTGTGTCCTTACCACAAAGGGAAAAACTGCCACAATATTAACCAATAAGTCTAGTGAATCAATAAGTCTATGTGGCACATTCTAAAAGTCACAAACACTTTTAATACAATAATAAAAAGTGAGAGCTTTCACAAATAAAATTGCTTCATCAGAACTTACAGAAAACACACATCACTTCCTTTTATATTAATAACATTCAAATAGGCCAATCAGAATACATTACAATATTTAAAGAAACAGAATAATTTAGTCTGATCATAAAACATAAAATAGAGAATAAACATATATTATTTTATTTCCTAAGCTTCCTATCCCTCAATCTGGCAGTGACAGCTATATGATCATTCAGCCACCTGCCTAGATGGGATCCAAGTTTAATAATCCATCTTAGTTCCCTGTTTTCAGTGACATTAGAAATGTCACCTAATCTATCACTCTCGGGTACTAGCTCTAACACATTGAATTTAAACTGATGTATATTCCCTAACTCTAAGGTATGTTTCACTATGGCACTATATGTATGCCTTTTTGTAAAACAATATACATGGTCCTCAATACGTTCTCGCAGACGTCTGTTGGTTTTCCTATCATAAAATGATTTACAATGCATATATCGGGCTAAATATACAAGGTTCTTACTATTACAATTTGCATTACTATGAAAATTAAATTCCATGCCTGCATCAGGGTGCTTAGAGTCTATTCCCTCATATATATATATATATAAAATCACAAAAATTACATTGGCCACATCTAGTGGTCCCTTGTCCTAAAAACTGAATCTCAGGTTGGGACAATGCCTTTGGATAACATAGCCTACATTTTAGATTTTTAGTGTTTTTGTAAACTACATATGTTTTTTCTCCAACAATCTGAGCTGAGTATCAGTTTGAAGTATCTACCAATTCCTTTGTAGGATATCTCTTATTGTTTCATTATCTCTAGTATAGGCAAAGGTAAATGAAACATTATTCTCTGGTTTTCTATAGACCTTATTTTGCACCTTGGATTTAGAAAAATGTGGTCTAGCTCTATCACAACTCATGGCTTTAACATTAACTGCTGTCTTGTGCATCTCGTGTTCATGATACCCTCTACTAATAAAGTCATTGCTCATTCTAGCAAATTCTTCATTCCATCTAGCTTCCCTATCGGTAGCATGGCTTGACCTTTTAGGATATTATTGAACACATGACTAGGGTGCATGCTAGTTCTGTGAAGGTATGACGGACGATGACAGTCCTTGGTGCATTTATCGGTATGAAAATGGCCTTCATCATTAATACTGATCCGAATATCTAAAAATTTGATAGTATCTCTCGAATATTTTCCTGTGAACCTTAAAAAGTTGTTACTATGGTTCATATAGTCAATTAACTCAAGTAATTGTTGTCCGTCAACTGCCCAAAGAATAAAAAGGTCATCAACAAACCTTCTGTAAAATAATAGATGTTCACATGCTAGTGCATGTGTGAGCATGTTTTATGATTCCCACACAGCCATCACCTATTGGCGTAGCTATTGGCACATGGTGTGCCCCTAGCTATGCCCAACATTTGTTGATAGTACACGCCGTTAAACAAAAACGCATTACTGTGTAAAATTATATAAAGTAAATCACATATCAAGTTTATATGCATTTCAGAGTAAGAGCTATTGCGTATCAAAAAATTGTTAACCATCATTATATCTTTCATGTTAGGAATCACTGTAAATAGTGAGGTTACGTCATAGGTTGCCATCAAAAACTCATTCTCAACAATACCATACCCATCAATGAAACAGTATAGGTCCTGTAGCATTTGTTTAGTGTCACGCAAAGTATATTCATACTGTTCTAGCACTGGTTTTAATTGCTTGTCCGCATAAATAGATAATGGCTCTGTTAGCCAACCCCTTCCCGCTACAATTGGTCTAAAAAGGGGTTTATGCAGATTCTTGTGGACTTTAGGGTGTCCGTGCATAGTTGGAATCAAGGGTTTCTCCACAACAAAATAGTGGAATAACTCCTTAGTTAGCATACCTTTCATGACATATTGCATTAGAACATTCTTAACTCTTTCATTAATATCATCAATTTCTGATAAATAAATCTGCTTGCACACAGAAATATCCTGCAACATCTCAGACATAGATGTAAACTTAAATTCACTGTCCATAATCACTATCAGGCCTCCCTTGTCGACCGGCCTTATAACTATGGCAGTGTCATTCTCAAGTGTTCTCAAGACTAACTTCTCTTCAGCAGTAAGGTTTTCAAATCTCCTCCCATAATATTTATGCGTAGTTTGGTCAAGGTACTCATAGAACTCACTCACATACCTTACAGAATGTGTCTAATGTAAAATTAAATTGTGGATTAAACATACTTGGTTTTCTAAAAAAACAGTATCTCTCATAGTTCCTTCGATATTGGTGGCCTTTTGTTGGCCACTGAACATCAGTTTTAACTGAATGTTCCTTAATGTTAATTTAAAGTCAAAGTGTCAACTACATTCGCTAATACTACAGGAATAAACGACAATCCTTCATTGAGTATAGTATGCTCAAAAGAAGTGAGGTACCTGCATGATATATTCCATATTAAGTCTTCTCTGCTGTTGCCCACATTTTCTTTATCGTGTTGCTGGCTCTTCGACTCTCTGGCTTCCATTTCATTCTCACTTGATTGTCCAGTGAGCCTGTGGACTGTTTGTGCTTCGCCCTGATGGGTAAGGGAAGCAAAAAAAATGGCTGAACAGTCATGGCTGTTTTCGGTCTCACCACTAATTCGCTACTCACATTAGGATTCACCAAGTTCCATGAGGACATATCCTCTGTCATTATTGGAGGATTCTGTAACTGACAGCCCTCTGCCATAGGAGTCTCATATAAGGAAACATCATTGTGATTAGTAGGAGACAGCACTGAATTGGTCAATGGGTTAGCAGATATCGGCCGTGAATTAATTCCTTCCATTTGATTAGGCAGTTCATTACAGGCAGCAGTCTGTATTGCATTACGCTGGTTTCCAGGCATAGTGGGCTGAGTTATCTGACCTTCTCGCCAGGTAAAAACATGTCCCCTTTCAAAATCAAGGGAATCGTGCTAAATTTTATTTTTCTCCTGCTGCATAAGTTTGCGTTCATATAATCTAACGTTCTCCATAGAATCACTTAGATATATCTCGGCCCTCACCATGCCCAATAACACTTGAACAGTGCCATAATTATTCTCTATGTCCCCTATTAATTGCTCTTCAATAGGCATAAAGTATTCGTACAAAAGTCGCACATAACTGAAACTAGTTTCTAAATTTATCTGCTGCCACCTGGCTAGCAGATCAGGATGCGACTCACCATACGCAGACATAATTAGTACTCAGAGTCCTCGAGAGATGATTCTGAGGGTAAAGCATGCCTTTAAATGCAAGCATTGAAGTTGCAGCCTTTTAAGCGGATAAAAATTATCCTCAAATATCCGTGTAACTTCACATAGCTTGTGGGTCTAATTCTTATCCAAAAACTCATTATTAGGCTCATAGGTTGGTACTAGGCTATCAGCCCTAGGGCCTATACAAGCCTAGCCATAAGAATTCCCTGGTTATTTCCTCCCACACTATTTATTTCCCTGGGCCCCTGTCTAGCAGGGCGACTGACGTGACCCCAGGGTGAATTTCCTTTCTCCCATCCAATCGTCAAGGTTCCTTTTGAAGAGGGCCAAAGAGGCACTCTGCTTGACATGTATGGGCAATCTATTCCAGAGTCTGTGGAGTCTCTGGGTCAGGAACCTATCCCTCCAGCATGTTTTGTTTATTGTGATGACAAGGTTTAGATCCCTGGAGCGTGTGGCTCTGAGGGATTGGGATTTCTTTAAGTGTAGCATGTCCAACAGCTCTGGGTTTGACATGGCCTTGTATGTTAAGCAGAGATCGCCTCTGAGTAGACAATATGCGACAGAGTATAGCTGGAGATTTTTAAGGCGGTCAGCATAGGGCATCTGCTTTAGGCCTGTGATTCTTTTAGTGAGGTATTTTCGTGGCCTTTCCAGTTGTTGCAGATGTCTTGAGAGGTACATACCAAACAGGGTGTTGTATTCTATAATGGGTCTAATGAGGGAGGAGTACAGTGGGACAATGACCTCCTTTTTTCTGGATGAAAAGCCCTTAGTGATGAGGTGTGCCACATAGAAGGATTTCCTGACTGTTGTGGCGATGTGGTTATCGAAGGTGAGACCACTGTCCACCTGTGTCCCCAAGTCTCTTATCACACTTTCAGTGTTTAGTGTACTGCCACCTATATGGTAACTCATGGGTACATGTTTTTTCCCAAAGGGGATAACTATACATTTCTTGGCATTGTGCTTGAGCCCATGGCACTGGCACCAATCATCTGTTTCTGTAAGGCCCTTCTGTACAGTATCCACATCATTTGGGGATCCAATAATGGCTCCCAGTTTGCAGTCATCTGAGAACTTTGTTAGCCAGAGTCCCTCAATGTTGGCCTGTACTTCAGAGACGTAGATGATAAACAAGAGCGGTCCCAGGACTGAACCCTGAGGTACTCCACTTGTCTGGAGCTGGATTTGGAGTCGGCTACTTTTACAGTGTGGGTTCCATCAGTAAGCCAGTTAGCAACCCATTGTGTGACATATGGATTAATTCCCAGCTTAGTAAGTGTATCTATGATTCCAGAGTGGGGGATGGTGTCAAAGGCCTTGGCAAGGTCTAGATAGGCTGTGTGAACCACCTTACCCGTGTCCACGGCTCTGGAGACTGATTCAACGAAGTCAATCAGGTTCAGGAGACATGATCGGCCCTTCACGAACCCAAACTGGGTAGGGTCCAGTGTTTGAAGGTTGCCAATGTCTTTGTTTATAAGTTCCATGATAATACGCTCCATGGCCTTGCAGATAAGGCTCGTCAGAATTAGGTTTACGTGCATTAGTTTCCGTGAGCAGTGAATTATCTTTTACATGTAAAATCCAATTCAAAGAATCTCTGCAAGTCCTCGCATGATGCATCAGACTTTCATTTACAATTCCAGTCTTAGAGCGTTCTGCCATGCTCCCTTTGTGGTGAAAAAACGAGTAGGGAAAAACTGCCAAAATATTAACCAATAATGTGTTAGAGCTAGTTCCCAAGAGTGATAGATTAGGTGACATTTCTAATATCACCGAAAACAGGGAACCAAGATGGATTATTAAACTTAGCTCTCATCTAGGCAAGGGGCTCAATGATCATATAGCTATCACTGCCAGATTGAGGGATAGGAAGCTTAGGAAATAAAATATGTTTATTGTCTATTTTACGTTTTATGATCAGACTAAATGATTCTGTTTTTTTAAATATTGTAATGTATTCTGATTGGTCTATTTGAATGTTATCACTATAAAAGGAAGTGATGTGTGTTTTCTGTAAGGTCTGATGAAGCAATTTTATTTGTGAAAGCGCTCACCTTTTATTATTGTATTAAAAGTGTTTGTGACCTTTAGAACGCGTTGGATGCTTTATTCTGCTGTGTTTTGCCACAGACTTATTGATTCACTGGACTTATTGGTTAATATTGTGGCAGTTTTTCCCTTTGTGGTAACAATTTTCATTTTTTTGTGATTACTCGTTTTTTCACCACAAAGGGAGCATGGCAGAAAGCTCTAATACTGGAAATGTAAATGAAAGTTTGATACGTCATGTGGGGACTTACAGAGATTCCTTGAATCAGATTTTACATGTAGAAGATAATCCATTGCTCACAGAAACTAATGCACATAAAGCTAATAATGAGTTTCTGGATAAGAATGAGACCCACAAGCTACGTGAAGTTACACAGACATTTGATTTTTATCAGCTTAAAAGGCTGTAACTTCAACGCTTGCATTTAAAGGCATGCTGTACCCTCAGAAACATCCCTCGAGGACTCAGAGTACTAACTATGCCTACGTATGGCGAGTTGCATCCTGATCTGCTAGCCAGGTGGCAGCAGATACATTTTGAAACTAGTTTTGCATATATGAAACTCAAACCAAAAGCTGTAGATGGAATGAAGGAACGAACACAATTCTTTAGTACTTTAGTTCAAATTTATTCTTCATGAACTTCTTCAGAAGAAAGTTAACCTCTCAAAACACACCTCTTGTAAGTTACATCACACATCACATGACTTTTATGATACTTTAAATTAAAGTTATAAAATCATACCATAAAAATAAAAAACTGTCCTGTTTTCCAAACAGCTTAGAATGTCAACGCTTCATAAAAAATGTCTTGATATAAAAACATTGTCATATTATTGTGATTTTGAATGTTATTTTAGTGCTAAAACATGTAATATTAATACAGTCGTTCAGACCAGGGGCTCTGTCTGCTACCAAACTGATCTGCCACAATGACTCCTTGCATTCTAAAATCAAATTGGTGTTCCCTATATAATCCACTTGTTGAACATAATGACTGAAAAGGTGAACTTTTTAAAGTTCACACAGTGAATAGCATGCCTAGCTAAAGCATTGGTAAAGTCCTTTTTCTTAATAGCAAATGTGTGCTCATATATTCTACGCTTTAAACATCTAATGGTTTTTCCTATGTAGTAACTAGGACAAGAGTCACATACCGCCACATAAACTATGTTTGTACTGTCACAGGTAAACCATCTGTGGACCCAAATAGTCCTTTTAAGATGTGTAATAAATGTACTAGATGTATTGCTTATATACCTACATTGTTTACATTTCCTACAGGAGAAAGTACAACAAACATTGTTCACATCAGTCAATGCTGAAGTGTGCCCCCCCACCACCACTTTCCAAAATGTTTTTGATGTTCTTAATTTTCTTATACACAAACCATTACATGTTTAAAGCGTAGAATATATGAGCACACACTTGTTATTAAGAAAAAGGACTTTACCAGTGCTTTAGCTAGGCATGCTATTCACTGTGTGAACTTTAAAAAGTTCACCTTTTCAGTCATAGATTATGTTCAACAAGTAGATTTTAGGGAACACCAATTTGATTTTAGAATGCAAGGAGTCATTGTGGCAGATCATCTTGGTAGCAGACAGAGCCCCTGGTCTGAACGAATGTATTAAGTGTTTTTTAGCACTAAAATAACATTCAAATCGCAATAATATGACAATGTTTTATATTAAGACATTTTTTATAAAGCTTTGACATTCTAAGCTGTTTGGAAAACAAGACAGTTTTTTATTTTTATGGTATGATTTTATACCTTTAATTTAAAGTATCATGAAAGTCATGTGATGTGTGATGCAACTTATAAGAGGTGTGTTTTGAGAGGTTAACTTTTTTTCTGAAGAAGTTCATGAAGAATAAATATGAATAAAAGTACTAAAGAATTGTGTTCGCTCCTTCATTCCATCTACAGCTTTTAGTTTGAGTTTCATTTTCCAGTTTGTTGTGTGCTTACAAGTTTTTGTAGTTTCGCGTATATGCGATTTTTGAATGAATACTTTATGCCTACTGAAGAGCAATTAATAGGGGACATAGAGAATAATTATGGCAGTGTTCAAGGGTTATTAGGCATAGACAGGGCTGAGATATATCTAAATGATTCTATGGAGAACATTAGATTATATGAATGCAAACTTATGCAGCAGAAGAAAAATAAAATTCAGCGTGATTTCCTTGATTTTGAAAGAGGACATGTTTTTACATGGCCAAGAAGGTCAGATACTCAACCCACTATGCCTGGAAACCAGCATAATGCAATACAGACTTCCACCCCTAAAGAACTGCCTACTCAGATGGAAGGAATTAATTCACGGCCGATATCTGCCACCCCACTGGCCAATTCAGTGCTGTCTCCTACCAATCACAATGATATTTCTGTATATGAGATTCCTATGGCAGAGGGCTCTCAGTTACAGAATCCTCCAATAATGACAGGGGATATGCCCTCGCAGAAGTTGGTGAATCCTAGTGTGAATAACGAATTAGTGATGAGACCAAAGACATCAGCCATGACTGTTCAGTCATTTTTTTTTTGCTTCCATTACCCATCAGGGCGAAGTGCAAACAGTCCACGGGCTCACCAGACAATCGAGGGAGAATTAAACTGAAGCTGGAGAGTCAAGAAACCAGCAACACGATAAAGAAAATGTGAGCAACAGCAGAGAGGACTTAATATGGAATATATCATGCAGGTACCTCACTTCTTTTGAGCATACTATACTCAATGAAGGATTGTCCTTTATTCCTGCAGTATCAGCGAATGTAGTTGACACTTTGACTTTAAATTAACATTAAGGAACATTCAGTTAAAACTGATGTGCAATGGCCAACAAAAGGCCGATAATGATAATATTGAAGGAACTATGAGAGATACTGTTTCTAAAAAACAAGTATGTTTAATCCACAATTTAATTCTACATTAGACACATTCTATAAGGTATGTGTGTCCGAGATCTATGAGTATTTTGACCAAACTATGCATAAACATTATGGGAGGAGATTTGAAAACCTTACTGCTGAAGAGAAGTTAGCTTTGAGAACACTTGAGAATGACACTGCCATAGTTATAAGGCCTGCAGACAAGGGAGGCCTGATAGTGATTATGGACAGTGAATTTTAATTTTACATCTATGTCTGAGATGTTGCAGGATATTTCTGTGTACAAGCAGATTTATTTATCAGAAATTGATGATATTAATGAAAGAGTTATGAATGCTCTAATGCAATATGTCATGAAAGGTATGCTAACTAAGGAGCTATTCAGCTATTTTGTTGTGGAGAACCCCTTGATTCCAACTATGCAGGGACTCCTTAAAGTCCACAAGAATCCGCATAAACCCCCTTTTACACCCATTGTATTGGGAGGGGGATGGCTAACAGAGCCATTATCTATTTATGTGGACAAGCAATTAAAACCAGTGCTAGAACAGTATGAATATACTTTGTGCGACACTAAAATGCTACCGGACCTATACTGTTTCATTGATGGGTATGGTATTGTTGAGAATGAGTTTCTGATGGCCATCTATGACGTCACCTCACTATTTACAGTGATTCCTAACATGGAAGGTATAATGATGGTTAAAAATGTTTTTGATATGCAATAGCTCTTACTCTGAAATGCATATAAACTTGATATGTGATCTACTTGATATAATTATACACAGTAATGCATTTTTGTTTAATGGCATGTACTATCAACAAATGTTGGGCGTAGCTATGGGCACACCATGTGCCAATAGCTATGTTGACATGGTGATGGCTGAGTGGGAATCTCAAAACATGCTCACACATCCACTAGCATGTGAACATCTATTATTTTACAGAAGGTTTGTTGATGACCTTTTTATTCTTTGGGCAGGTGACAGGCAACAATTGCTTGAGTTAACTTACTATATGAACCATAGTAACAACTTTTTAAGGTTCACAGGAAAATATTCGAGTGATACTGTCGAATTTTTAGATATTCGGATCAGTATTGATGATGAAGGCCATTTTCATACAGATAGATACATCAAGGACTCTCATCGTCCGTCATACCTTCACAAAACTAGCATGCACCCTAGTCATGTGTTCAATAATATCCTAAAAGGTCAAGCCATGCGTTGTTCTAGATTAACCGTTAGGGAAGCTAGATGGAATGAAGAATTTTCTAGAATGAACAATGACTTTATTAGTAGAGGGTATCATGAACATAAGATCCACAAGACAGCAGTTAATGTTAAAGCCATGAGCTGTGATAGAGCTAGACCATATTTTTCTAAATACAAGGTGCAAAATAAGGTCTAAAGAAAACCAGAGAATGATATTTTGTTTACCTTTGCCTATACTAGAGATAATGAAACAATAAGAGGTATCCTACAAAGAAGAAATTAAATGAAAACTCCAGCCAAGCTAGAACTTCCAATGAGTGACCTCCCAAACCTCCTGTAACAGAGGCACATGGGATATATGCAAATGACCCTTATGAACATCAGCTGTTTCAGCTATATGGCGATTCTAATTGCCCATGACTTTTACACTGAAGTTGTTTTAATGGGCAATTTCAGGTCAATAAAGCCAAACCCCACTAGCTATGGATATGCATATTTCGGCCTTGTTATGACCTCGTCAGCATAGCATAAGCAGAGTATTTGACTAAGCATAAGAAACACAGGGTTGTTATACCCAGCTGATGTCCATTATCATTAGGGTGACTGCAAAATATCCCAACTAATAGATTAAAACAAAGAGTTAGAAGGTCACACTGAAAAAAGAATAAGAAAAAAATAAATGAAAACTCCAGCCAAGCTAGAACTTCCAATGAGTGACCTCCCAAACCTCCTGTAACAGAGGCACATATAGCTGAAACACCTGATGTTCATAAGGGTCATTTGCATACATCCCATGTGCCTCTGTTACAGGAGGTTTGGGAGGTCACTCATTGGGAATTCTAGCTTGGCTGGAGTTTTCATTTAATTTTTCTGATTGGTTTTTCAGTGTGACCTTCTAATTCTTTGTTTTAATTTGTTAGTTGGGATATTTTGCAGTCATGATAATGGACATCAGCTGGGTATAACAACCCTGTGTTTCTTTTGCTTAGTCAAATACTCTGCTTATGCTATGCTGACGAGGTCATAACAAGGCTGAAATATACATATCCATAGCTAGTGGGGTTTGGCTTTATTGGCCTGAAACTGTCCATTAAAACGACTTCAAATGTAAAAGTCATGGGCAATCAGAATCACCATATAGCTGAATCGCCATATAGCTGAAACACCTGATGTTCATAAGGCTCATTTGCATATATCCCATGTGCTTCTATTACAGGAGGTTTGGGAGGTCACTCATTGGAAAATCTAGCTTGGCTGGAGTTTTCATTTAGTTTTTTCTTATTGATTTTTCAGTGTGACCTTCTAACTCTTTGTACAAAGAAAAAATTGGAAGATACTTCAAAGTGATAATCAGATAGCTCAGACTGTTGGAGAAAAACTATGTGTAGTTTACAAAAACACTAAAACTCTAAAACGTAGGCTATGTTATCCAAAGGCATTGTCACAACCTGAGATTCAATTTTTAGGACAAAGGACCACTAGATGTGGCCAATGTAATTTTTGTGATTATATATATGAGGGGAAAGACTTTAAGCACCCTGATACAAGCATGGAATTTAATTTTCATACTAATGCAAATTGTAATAGTAAGAACCTTATATATTTAGCCCGATGTATGCACTGTAGATTATTTTATGTTGGGAAAACCAACAGACGTCCGTGAGGGCATATTAGGGACCATGTATATTGTTTTAAAAAGGGCATACATATAGTGCCATAGCGAAACATACCTTAGAGTTAGGGAATATACATTGGTTTAAATTCAATGTATTAGAGCTAGTACCCGAGAGTGATAGATTAGGTGACATTTTTAATGTCACCGAAAATAGGGAACTAAGCTGGATTATTAAACTTAGATCCCATCTAGGCAAGGGGCTCAATGATCATACAGCTATCACTGCCAGACTAAGGGATAGGAAGCTTAGGAAATAAAATAATATATGTTTATTGTCTATTTTATGTTTTATGATCAGACTAAATTATTCTGTTTCTTTAAATATTGTAATGTATTCTGATTGGTCTATTTGAATGTTATCCTTATAAAAAGAAGTTATGTGTGTTTGCTGTAAGGTCTGATGAAGCAATTTTATTTGTGAAAACGCTCAGCTTTTATTAAAAGTGTTTGTGACTTTTAGAACATGTTGGCTGCTTTGTTCTGCTGTGTTTAGCCACATAGACTTATTGATTCACTGGATTTAATCATATATGTTTGATAATTTATAGTCCTAAATGTCAGAATTGTAGACGTATGTACTTTTTTATACTGAACCTCTCAAGGGCTCTGTTCTCTTTACCATTTGGAAAAGAATTACGAACAGGGAGTTTTTATAAAGATATTTCTGTGAATCTTCTACCCTGTAAAATTTAGCTGGCCACTTAGAAGCTGGAGGTTGAGAATCTAGGGTAAGAGAAGCTACTATATCCTCTAGGGCTCCAAACACTAATGGAATGGCTACTGGTTTAAGAACATCCAGATGGAGAAGATCAAAATGTTTGCAAGTGTCATAAATTCTCTCTCTTCCTACTTAAAAAAATATTTTATTTTAGAGATTGTCTCACAAACAGAAACGTCCTCATTTGTAGAGTCTGAAGAAAGATGATCTTTCACATCCGAGTCAAAGTCTCAAGAGGCAGGGATCTGAGAGGCATAATCCAAACCTTATTTTGATATGGTGGTCCTCTTCTTCTGTAGAATTATCCTTTTTTGTCTTAATAGGAAAGGAAGGAAATGTTTGTCCTGCCTGTAAGTATTCAAAAGTCACTGTGCTAAAACAAACCAGTCATCTTGAGAGGTGTTAGAAGTAGGTCTCTCAAAAGAAAGTTGTAAGAGTAGAAGGAGGAGGAGACACATATTTTGTCTTCAGCTGCTTCCATTATAAGACATCCACCTCAGGCTTGGGTGTTATGTATCAGATTTCTTATCCGATAATAACCTGAAGTTTACCCCCTTTACCTTCTAGAGTAATGACTATAGTTTTGAGGGAACTCATCTTCGGATTACAGACAGTAGAACAGACAGAATAGAGTTGGTGGCAATGGATGCGCACATACCCTTGATCATAATGGCTTGGCAAAGAAGCAATGTTAGAGGGCCTGGGGATGCTACTGGATGGTCCAGGGTTTGCCAAAGCATCTCAGTGGGATTCAGTGTCTCCGAGCTAGAAGTGGTGGTGGAGATCTGATCAAAATTATCTGTTTCTTTGGGCACATTTTCCCTTGCTTCTTTTTAGGTGGAAAGTAAAATGCGAAGAAGAGGAAGAAGATGACGACAACATGGCAGCATGCACCAAAATTGACAACTTCTTACTCTCAAGCCATAGGCAGAGTATCTTAAGGAGACTTCTTGAGGTTTTACGAGTATAACCCTGACAGACTATGAAAGCAATTAACTTTCCCCTGGATTCACTATCCTTCCTTGCAGGACTAGCTTAGTCCTGCACGGAAGTGGCGGTTTAGGAGCAGGACGGCTGCGCACCAGGCATATTAATGAAGGCGGGCTGCCTAAGCTCCTAAACGGACACGGAGCATGTACGAGTGCAGGGGGTGTGTCTGAGAGCAAAGCTCTCAGAATATACACACCCCTGCAATAAAGAACAGCAGAGTATGAATTAGAATGAGCGAGATCGCTCATAGGTGTTCGCATACCGCCAGCAACATCTCCCCACATTTACAACAGTAACAGTTAAAACATAAAATATAAAGAAGTTTTTTTTTTATGAAATAGACTAAATTTAACCGTAGGTGCGTGGGTTTGCCCATCGCTTAGCTACGGTTAATGCAGCTTAAATGGCACAAGAGGATAAAAAGCAAGATAGATGCAAATGAAGCAGTACAGCAATAGTGTAGTGGGCAGAGCATTCAACTTCAGAGCAGTCATTCCCAGCTCAAGTCCCACTCCAGTACAATCCATTTTCCATGTCAAATCACTGTATGATCAATTTATTTTGTTGCATAACCTACGATAACATATATTTATAATATTTATAACATATATTTGTGGACTGGAGTACCGCATTATGCAGATGTGAGGTGTCATTGTCATAATGGTGCAAAGTCCACAGATAATCACAAGTGCCCCATACAGTATATGTACATAGGAATCAAGGATACAAATGGAAGTTAAAATGTGTAATTAAAGATAACTCCATACAGTTTCCAAATCCACCACCTTCCCAACAACCATTAGACAACACCGTCTAAAGTAGTGCGGTGGTAAGCAGGAGTAAGCACTAGTAAGCAAGTGTAAATCACTATTAAGCAGTAGTAAGCGGGAGTACGCATATTTAAGCAGTAGTAAGCGAGTTTAAACCAGTTTGCGCGGGGGTAAGCAGTGTGCACACAGGTTAAGCAATATTGAAGCTAACTCTCTGTAAGCATATTTAACTGGAGGTTAGCATCGCTTACCTTCAAGCAAACCTGCTTAAAAGTGCCTTAAGCACCCTGTATGCATCAGCTGCTGTTTTGGCCAGAAAGAAAATAAACAGCCCTTGCAGGCCTTGAACCCAGGACCCTGTACACTATAGTCACAGTAGTTAACCACTAAGCCATCACAGCAGTACAGAAGATTGAGGTATCACAAAACAGATCCTCACTATAGGAAATTCAAACCGAACATGTGAAAGGAATCTATATACAGTTTTATATTGTATAACCAATGACAGGACATAAATATGTGAATTGGAGTACTGCATTAAGCTCAGATGTGAGGTCTCATTTTAATAAAGTGTTGAAATCCCCTAATAAACACAAGGACCTCATACAGTGTAAGTACACATGAATCATGGATACCAAACACATATATATCATGTAATGAATAATAAATCAATGCCACAATGCAAATATAATGCAACTTAAATAGTAAGCAATGCTATGCATTGTACAGCCCAGCTTAGTAGGTGTAAGCAATGTGTAGGCCAGCTAACTCAGTCTGCCCACTGGTATACCCCTTTAAGCAATGACAACTTTAGGTAAGGTTTGCCAATAGCTTAGTCTTTTCAAAACCGTCCAATCATGGCAAAGTGCGGGAAACCAGCCCTATTTAAACCCAACAGGTGGGAATACATCTCATAACTGGTTGTAGCTTCCCTTTGTAGGCACTATGTCTGGAATGGGACAGAGTGTGCGCTTTCGGGAGCAGAGCTGGGGCATCCAGGAGTCCAGAGTCATGGCAGGACTCCTTGTGAAAGACCATGAGCAGGGACTGCTGCAGGGCCAGTACCAGTGTTCTCAATACAAAGCGGAAGCCTGGGACTGTCTTGCCTGGGACATCACCAGTGCCACTGGCATACCCTGAACTGGTGAGCAGGTCAGGCATCACTATGCCGACCTGAAGCGGCAAAAGGGGGATCTCTTGGATCAGTGGATCCAATAGGCTAGGAGGATAGGGGAGGTCCCAGCCGAGTGTAAGTATCAGTCGACTACCTGTTTGATTGCCAGCTCATGTACATTACGGATAGGTAGGTCTAAATATTCCTCTTCTGCCTTCCACAGCTGCAAGTGAGCGGGCTATGAACCGGGAGGCCCATAGATGTCAATTGGAGCAGTTGCGATGCGAGGCAGGTTAGTAATACTCTTTCATGTACTTTCATAAGAAATTAATCTAAAATTAGTAGTAAGTTAATTTCCTGTATAAAACCTGTATTGTTTAAGGTATGTACTGCATACACCAGAGAATACTGCAAGAAGAATCTCATATAGGTTGTACGTAAATAAAAGCAAAATAGCCTGACAGTAAAGGTCTAACTGCTGGACTGCATGCGTTTACTCTGGTATCATATGGTAATGTAGATTTGCAATCACTTAATAGTACTGTTGTATTAAGCACTGTTACCCACACTGTGCTACATAAATAAAATATGTAGGAATGTCTGTATATGACTGGTGTAATCCCAAGAGGCCATATAGTACAACTGAGAGAGAGACAGAGAAAGAAAACACTGAAAAGACAGACAACAAAATCCAAATAACACACTCAACTGAGACATGAACTGTTGTATTTTTAGCACACACAGCCATGGTTCGAATCCTGGGAGTGGTAGTAGGCTGCATATAGAAACATACCCCACAACTGTACAGATATGTCCAGAATGTCCAATAAATCGGCCCATATCTGCTGCCTGTCACCCTGTCCCCCTGGGAAATCAGTGGGATGATCTCAGACATTTAGGCTGCAAACAAGAAATACAACTGATTGTCAGACATCTATGAGAACAAACCTGTCACTCTACCAACTTCCCAAAATGTTATGAGAGTAATAAGCCAAGTATGTCCCATCTACACCCCCATGTTGTCAAGCTGTGACCAGAGTGTGTACAGTAACAGAGTGAGACGTAGGTGCATAATACTAATGTAGAATCTGGTAAATTGTGTAGCAACATTCAGGTAGTGCTAACAAACATTGCTCATACAGGTCTGACAGATACAAAGACTGTGCCTAGAAATAAAAGATTGATATCCTGTACTGGTAACTGTGTACTCTGTTATTGTATGGCATTGTTAATGTTGCAGTTGCTCTGAATAATAAGGTATCACTCATCACTGTCACCCACACTGTGCTACATAATACAACTGTCTAGGAAATCCTGTATAAGAGTGTTGTAATACAAGATCAGAATCTAAAGCCACAGGAGAATTATAGACAGAAATCAGATAAAAGATACACAGCAATATCTATATAGCACACACAACTGTGATGGACAGCATTTTATTTTTAACAGACACAGCCATGGTCCGAATCCTAGGAGTGGTAGTAGGCTGCATACAGAATCATACCCCACAACTGTACAGATATGTCCAGAATGTCCAGTAAATCGACCCATATCTGCCGGCTGTCACATCTCCCCCTGGCATATCAGTGTGCTAATCTCGGACATGTAGGCAGAATTTCATGTCATATAACTGACTGTCAGGCCTGTACATATTTGGAAAATATCAATGAAAACAATCCTGTCATTGTAGAATTCACAAAAGTTTTAAGAGGGCAATAGTCGAAATATGTCCTGGTTCACCTGCATGGGTCAAGACATGCCCAGAGTCTGTGCAAAAAGAGATGGACAGGTATGTGCATAACATCAACATGAAATCTGGCAGTATGTGTAGAAACAGTTAGTGTTAACAAACAATTCCTCCACAGGTATACCCGGTAAAAGGTGTATACTGCAGGTAAAACCAGTTCATGTATATAGTTGTTGTTTGCTATGCAACTGTTCCATATCTGGTGTTAGCGTATGAGAATATCTATGCATGTTGTTATACCTAATCATGGAACGTGATGACTATTACTAACCCACATATATTGATAAAACTTAAACACCATTGCACATATGGGAATGTGGGTCCCAGCTGACTCACCTGTCCCCACATGGCCATGGCACCGGGCACCAGCACGTCTGGGGCCCAACCCAGGACCTCCTCGTCCATTGGTCCTGCACCACCTTTGGATGAAATCGCCTCAAGGGATGGGGCATGGGCGGGAACCTGTCAACCCCCGCCAGGTCATGGTGCGTAGCGAGCTCCTCAAGGAGTTTGTAGATATGCTACACCAGCTTGAGGGCAGGGTGTCAAGACTAGAGGGTCGGCCTAGCTCTCCAACTCAGCCCCCAGCACAGCCACCTTTGGGGTTGTGAAGGTACAGTGGTGACTGCCCATGGGTGGGAACCTCAGTACAACTGTTTCCACTGTTTACCCCCCCATGTGTCATATACTGCCCCTGTATGCGTCTTGTTTGTCTTGTCCAACTTACCCAACCTACCTCCCCAAATATACCTCTCTCTCCCCAACATCCCACTCTCACCTGGAAAAAAAAAAAAAAAGGGCAATCTGTTCCCAAAAAAAATCTTGCCCCATACATAGCTGTCCATTTTGCACGTGTCCACTGGACACGTGTAATCTGGTCTAATTGGCTTAACAACATATTACTGTTGTCCTCAGCCTTCTCTCAAGGGTATGAGTTTTTACATCTATCTCCAAATTCAGTGTATATGCACAACTGTTGCTGTAGAAGAAATAGGCAGCTATGGACCTTCCCTACAACCTTCTTGCACAGCCCTAGCTATTTCCCCTACTGTCTTTCCCTCTGTGCCCCTTTTTAACCACTTTAATATCAACCCTTTTTTTCATTTCTTTTAAAGAAATTAGCGTGGGGGTAAGCAGGAGTAAGCACTTTTAAGCAGCAGTAACTGGGTTTAAGCCTGTTTCTGTGGGGGTAAGCAATGCCTACACAGGTTAAGCAATTTAGAAGCTGAGTATAAGAAACTGTAACGGAAGTCAGCAGTGCTTACCTCCGCGCAAACCCGCTTACACCTGCTTAAAAGTGCTTTAATCACTCTGTATCCAACGGCCTTTGTTCTGCCCAGCAACAAAATAAACAGCTTCTACAAGGCTCAAACCCAGGACCCTGCACACCACAGCCAAAGTGATTTACCACTAGGCCATGTCAGATATATATAACCCTGATGTTTTCACAAACATATCATCCAGCACAGCCATTCAACTGTACAAAAAATGTATTTATACATGTAGATTTATGTGTGTATATGTATTTATATCTAAATATATATACATGTATATATATATATATATATATATATATATATATATATATGTATACACACATATATAAATAAATATCTACATACATATATACATATACACACACATACAGCAATATATAACATAAAAGAGAACATAACAAATACATATATGACCACAGGCACTGTTAATGGGGATGAGGGGGCCCAAGCAACATACATCTTGTACGTATTGATATCCCCCCTCCCCCACAGCCAAACAGGTCTGCCCTGCAATACAATACCAACTGTTGCAAATCCCATAAACAGGACCGGACACAACATGGGCACAAGATGTTAACAGTAATCCATCCCACCTGTATGACGTCAGGCTAGAATCAATAACATATCATGCAGTACAATCTAGCTACCATACGGAATATACAATGTGGAAGCAATAAACATTCCTAAGATACATATACACGGACACATATATGCAGATACATATAGATATATATGTAACTACACATACACACACACAGATATGTATTGGAAGATACATATTTAGAGGATGCACACCATAGGGAACAGCCACTATGCCTACAGTTGCCACCTTACCAAGTGGACACTGTATGAGTCACCCATACAAAAGACAACTGCTGCCTACAACATATACAGAGAGGTTAAAGGATATAATACCACACACAGGTTTGCATACATGACAAAGCTTTGTGTACTATTACAGTTGCATATGCCATGTCATATAGTTGTTTAGATTCTGAAATACATTCATTTCATATATATGCATTACATATGTTGCTGTCCAGGCCAAGGCCTTCAAGTAGTACAACAGTAAAGGCAGACTGGGCCACAGGATAACAATCAACAATGCAGATGCATAGTCCAGCAGCCTCTATCTACACTCTGTACACAATCCCTAGGAGGTAAAGACCTCAGCTGACACAACGGGATGTAACTCTTACATAACAAGGCATAACTGAAACCATCACAATCACACTGACAAACAGACCAGTCTGTATGGCAAGAAGCAGTACGCCTGCATTTACCCAAGGTGAATTGTATGGTAATGTACATCCAGATACTTTAAGGCAGCGTACCCCTGATACCCCTCACATGTTGCAACAGCCTAGGTTAGTTATGGTGCATCCACCCCCCATAGACTGACATACAGGGCCATATACCACTGTTACATGCACTGGCCTCTGGACTGCATAACAGCACACATGTATTGTGCAGATAGGCCACTACATAACAACCCCTGACAGCATGTCATAAGGACAAAGCCTGGTATGTAGGTGGAGGACAGAGGCTGGAACACAAGCCCATATGTGAAATAGTGTTGTCATATACTAAGCAAGTCGCTGGTGTTACAGGATAGTCTGAACATACCCTTAGTCAGAAATATGAAGTCAGAAACACAAATGGATGTAGCCATGTACTGACAGCACTCAGCACACACACAGCCAGTGATATATCTTGACACAAGACCTGTGTGGTGGACAGGCAAAACATAACACATACCTCTGGCCATCAAGTGGATAGGCACACAGTTGAGAGCTATGCAGACAGACTGCAGCCCATGTTAAACTAGTATGTACACACAAACCCTGTAACACTGGTGCTATACAATGCATACAACAGTACTCACACGCTGTTTGTAGTTCTGAAAACTAATACAAATATGTAGCTGGCCAGAGTGTGCAGGTTCTCTTTTAAGAGATATTGCTACCTGCTGTCTGTAACACTGCTGCCCACACACAGGAAAGATGTCCACCATACAGGAAAGGTAAAGGGGCCACGCCCACATGATGTAGGAATTTATAGTAGTGGGTTGCCATGACAGTGGTAATTGGAAGTACTACACAGCATGCAGGTAGCAAGTGGAGGACACGGATTTGTGCAGAGGCCATCATCTGATCATGTGCATCACCCACAAAAGCCATGCTGCAATCTATTCCAAGCAGCTCAATCCATTTATTGGAGAGAGAGAGACAGAGAGAGAAAGATAAAGAGAAAAGAGAAAACAGAGAAAGAGAAAAGAAAAAACAGATCCAAAACCACAACCACACCAAATAAGAAAACAAAGGAAGCAGGCTAAGGCCATAGCTAAGGAAAGATGAAAAAAACTCCTACAAGGACACTATCCACAACAGACCTCATCCCCACAATAGGTATGTGAAGTATATATGCATGTAACTGACTGTAGTAATTGGTCCATAATACTGGGGTAGATGATGTGGAATGATATACATGTGCCATCAGGTGCTACTGTTGTAATGTTCTTCAGCTGAACAACTGCTATGGACATTAGAGTCTGTCCCTGTGAGTAGTAGGCCATACCCATCAACTGTGTAGAGCAGCACCGCCTGACAAGATGTAAGCCAATATAGTGTGCGTTGTGTAACTGAAGGGATGTATATTACTGTGGCCAATAGCTGGTGGTGTTAGTAATGCCATAATGATGGACATGTGGGTTCCAGAGCCCACCACTTGCAGGACACTCAGGATAACATGTATTGTAGCATGCTGAAATACCATAGGTGTGTAATAGGGTTACCTGCAATCTGGCCCTATATATACCCTTCTACTGTTAGGCTGTGTCCATATGTGGTACCTGCATGTGTTGTAGCAAGGCAGAACAGTGTAGCTGTGTAGGAAGGAGTTTTGAGATTGTGGACCTGATATTTGAATGTACCCCATATATAGTTTTGTATATGTCTATATGTATGTCTACAGATACCCATATGTGGACATATATATAAAAACACATATATACAACATAACATATCTATACACACACACATATATATATATATATATATATATATATATATATATATATATATATATATTACACACACACGTCTACAGATATACAAGCACACACACACACATATATGTATGTAAATACATGTCCCCTATATTACCACTACAGTGCTGCATGCTATGTGTGAGGGAACAGCCCACATAGCAATAGACACAGATATATACAGCTGTAAGTGTGTGCAACATGGACAGGTATGTCACATGTGAACCCCTTGTTGGGACCACATTGCCCTTGTCTGTGAAGTAGGGAATGAGAATATGGGGAAGGATGGCAATTATATTTGTGGAGGTGGTCTGGGCTGGTAGACATACAGAACAGCCAGCAGTGGTGGTATATGACACATGTGGTGGGTAAACACCCTGGATGGTGTGTGTGGTCTGATGTGGTAGCCCCATGGGCCCCCATATGGAAACAATGGGAACAAGCCTCCCACCCATTGCTACTCACTACAGCAGTCCACATCCCTGAAGGTGTCTGGCCTGGAGGCTGAGCACAGGAGGAGCATGTGGACCCTGTGAATGTGTACTGAGTACCTCAAGATGATGTAGCACATTCCACAATTGTGTGTGGAGCCCCCTATGGAACAGACCCTGGACCTGATCTCGGGAGACAGGATCATGTCTGTGTGTGCCCCCTGGGAGGGACAACATCCCCTGAGATGGTTCCACTTGAAGGTAGTGCTAGACCAGGAAATGAGGAGATCCCAGAGTGGGTCCCATGTGTGATGTGGCCTGGTAACATGGCCAGATGAGGTTGGAGAGGTGGTTCTGCTGGCAAATATTCCCTAAACATGCTATTGTGTCACTGTTACAAAACATATGTGGGTAGTAACAGTCTACACTATCCTGGAACATGTCCAACAGCATGCATAGATATCCCCAATAACACAGAATGTCAGATATGCAGCAATCACATAGCAAGCATACCACATGCATATATGGAACTATAGTGGCCCTGACAATGGCATGCCAGTGAATATTCCGTAACAGGCCAGCAATGTTAGTGTCCACACAGGGTACATGGCTACAATCACACAGCAGAAAATGTGTGGTACAATATAATATATGCCCCACTGGTAGGTAAGCTGTAGCCATACCTATTGAGTTGTGTGAACAGTCTGTTGTCGCTGATATGGTGGGTGTGACAGAGATGTGTATTAAGAACTATGGTAACCTTGCTGTACGAGTTGCTCAGACTTGTTTCCATCTTTATGTCTTTCAGGCAAGATGTCCCATGGACGCCTACCTGCATATTCAATGGCAGAAAACGACATTGTGCTGAACTACCTTATCCAGCACTACCCTGTCCTGTTTGGCAGGGCTGCCCATGAGCAGCAGGAGCGGACCACCCTGTGAAACGATCTAGCCCACAGGGCCAATGATGTCGGCCTGCATAACCGCAGTTATGAGCAGGTCTGGCATCATTGTTCTGACCTGCTTCGCAATGCCCGTCGGCGTGCTTCTGCAATCCGAGGGGATCACCTCTCAACAGGGGGGAGTCATGTCATCCATCCCCCCGACACGTGTTGAGGAGCTTCTCGCCAGCCTCATGGCATTTGCCCATCCTCACATCCAACAACCGGCAGAAATCATTGTGGAGGTGGGTGCTACCCACACACCGGCTGAGGAGCGTGCAGGTAAGGCCACAGGGCACATCAGTAGACCACTGTTGCGTATGTATCCGCATCTGTATAGGTAAATCATGCATATCTGACATGTCATTATGTATAGTTTGTTGTTGCACAGTAGTAATAAACAGATATGCATAAGTGGTAGCATTGTGGACTTCTACTGTTGATGTAATGTAATGTTGCACCCACCCTGTAGCAATGCCACAGCTGTGGCCACTGACATCACATCTCTCACACTCTTATGTAGGTCCCTCTGGTATACCACCAAGGCAGCAGCCTGTAGCTGGTGTGTATGGTTTATGCTGATGCTTGCCAATACACTGGGCATGTAATGGCTATGGTATATTCCATGCACACATCTAACACACCTACCCATAATGCATGCCATACATGTTCACGTACTGTTGCTGTTAAATGCACTGCATCACATTGGTGACCATGATGGGGTATCGGAAGGGTATGTCAGACACCTGCCAGATAACTAACATCCTGTCATTGCAAAATGTGTCCACAGGGATTAACATAATGGTGGGACACATGGCCTACGGTAGGGACATGTGTAAAACATCACCCTTATACAGTGCAACAACAGTGTACATACCAGTATTACAATGGCATCTGTTACAGATCTACCCTATGGAATAACGTATTACTGTGGCCCACATTATTAGCTGGGACTAGGCTGTAACCCATGGTGTTCAGTGTATGGGACACTGCAAACTGACAAACATGTGTAGGCCATGCTTGTCAAGCATCTGCAAAAAGGCTGAAGGTGGGGAGGGTGTGTCAGCATGACACACCAGTGCACTGCAGCAGGGATCCAAAGGATGCTACGAATGGCTGCATCTGCACACAGTCAGGTTCAGGAACTGTGGCAGACTTAACCCTACCCCCACAGCAATAGTGACGGCAGTCTGTGAACACCAAGGGATGTGCACATGAGTAGACCTTGCAATCATGCAGAGTTGGGGGACATGTGTAGTGCAGACTGACCATACACTGGCAAATGCACATAGCCCATGCTAGTATATCCCTGCCAGGAATAGTGACTGCTGTAGTACACATAACAATAGGTGCAACAAACAGTCATAAGGGTGTGCACACATATGCACACACGGAGTGTATGCATAGCAGTCATCATCCGCACACCTAATACATTTCATAGACACTGCATGTGAATGTACAGGACATATGTCACATATCAGACTCATGTACTGTTAATATATGCAGTGATGTGGTCCTACAGCAGATCAAGGAAGGGTGCGTCATACCAATAAGGGTGTGTACACTCCCCATAGCCATGGTATGGTCTGACGGTTGTCAGTGTAATAGTATCGGATTACTCATACATTGTCCGCTGATGCTGAGATCTGTAAACCAGACATCAGGCATTCACAAATGACATCTGGCCACATATCATCCCAGGTATGCTTCGCTGAAAAACACAGTACTACACCTTCAGCAATGGGTTTTACACCTGTGAGGTTTGGTGTACAGTAAATGGCAGGGTGCATAACAGGTGCACAGCAATACTGTGTACATGGGTGCAGCGTTTTCCAGGGGAAGGCGCATCACCTAATAACACAGCCCATGCATCACACACATGTACACTGTTGTTAGCATGGATTAACTATAGCTGCACTCCATGCTATTGTGTACCATATGTTATGCATGCTGACAGATGGGTAATAGGAGGACTGTGTGTACTATCTTTGTGCAACCTCACCTGTGTGTGTGTGTGTGTGTGTGTGTGTGTGTGTGTGTGTGTGTGTGTGTGTGTGTGTAAGTGTGAGTGTGTGTGTGGTTAATTTGTCTGTAGGTTCAATCTGGTGAAGTGGAGGGAGGTTGATGCATGTAGGATGTGTGTGTGCATGTGTGTGTTTGTGTGGTTGTCCATGTATGCACATTTGTGATTGTGGGGTTGTTCATATGGCAGTACTTCCCTTTGGGATCATGCAGTACATGGACATGGACTGACACATGACACACCAGGAATACTTGTCTGATATGTAATCACAGGGCATCTGATAATATAATGTCTATAGCATGGAATATACATTGGGAGGGAAAGAAGACACCAGGTATACCCTTAATATCCCATTCAGCAGAGAGGTGAATGACAATTCACATATGCAGCACTACAGCTGCATTGGGGAATTACTAGACAACACCAGGGAGTGTATCCATATATATTACAGTTGTCACACGATAGGTTGATTGAGCAGCATATCTGGCATGTACTGAGCAACACTTACACATGACACTCCAGTGCGTGACATTATGGAGTGAACGTAGTAGCCTCTCACATATAGGGGCTATGATCATGATGTCTGGACATACACAGGGTGAACACTGAATGACAGCAGTGAGGCCATGTAAAACCTACTCCACTCAGATCAAGGAAGTAATGGAGTAACAGGTCTTGTGTCGTGATCACTTGTCTAGGCATTTTCGAGGAATGATAAATTAATGAGTGGTATTAATGAGTGTATGTTACCAAGTGTGATGCAGGATGGGGATCTTATGGGAATAAACGCAGGACTGTCTGTAAAATCATAGACAGGTAGGTATTAAGGTGGAGTGTGTGTGTGTGTGTGTGTGTGTGTGTGTGTGTGTGTGTATACGTACTGTTATGCAATGCCGTGCGTTTCTTGTTTTCCCCCACAGGTGGCGAGGTGGGTCAGGGTCCCTCCTGCATGCAATCCGATGTTGGTGCCCATACAAACACCGAAGATGATGATAGTACTGTTGAGGCACAGATGGGGTTGTCAGGGGCCAAAAACGCACCATCATTTAACATCCCCCTCTTAGCCACCTCAACCCCGCACATAGTTTCAGTGCCTATACATACCCCATCACCAGCTGCCATAGCAGAGGGACAGTTGACGGTTGGTGGCAGTGCACAGGAGAGTGTGGTATCCATGCCTACTGTGTCTGGTCACAGCAGGCATAGCTGGATGTCTGGCTATCCACCACATAGGCAGATGTCCCAGGGTGCTTGTGGTAGGGCTGCTGGTCATCATGCCCCTGTCAGAAGCGCCACAACTGGTACCACCAAGTGCATGTTTCAGGCTGTCATGGGGGCACAGGCACGTATGGAACTGTACACCAGACAGGGCCTTAGGCTGCAGAGGGTTTCTCTCACATCTGCAAGCGACAGTTTCCATAAAATGTCTGGTGCCCTCCATGCTCATACTGAGGTCATGGATAGATGGTTTGGTGAGATAGTGGGCCTCATTGACCGTGGTTTGACTGTCCTTGAACATGTGGTGGGAGTGTGGCGACGGCCACGTGGGCGTAGGCCAGCAACATGAACACCTGGCGGTCAACGTGGATGTGCTAAGATACTAAGGCACTCCTGTAGTGGAAGTACCAGCCCCAACACTGCAGGGGTGGTGCTGTCCACATCACACCACAGCAGGCCAGGAGCATGTGGTCTTGGCCAGTCCCAGGAGGGACCTGGTTCCAGTGGACATCTGTCATCATCAGGGGAAAGTAGCACATCGAGGTCTATACCTGGACATGGAACCCCTGGCAGGCACAGTCTGCATGTCCGTGGCCGGAGGCGGTGAACTGCACAGCCTGCCAGGTATGGTCTGCAGCTGTCCAAAAACACCTGTATAGGGCAGCCACATGGCAGAACTGTGTGCATGCATACCCACACACTATACAAACACACCCCATACCTACACACACCACATCATCACACCCAGTTCAACTAATTACACCCCTCACCCACACACATGGTGTCAAATGTATGGCTCACCCTCGGCCTCTGGCAAACCAACAGACTCTGTGCATATGATACCTGTGCCACATCCCTGTCATCCATAACATCGATGCAGGGACAGGCTAATATGGTTCTGATGCACACAGTAACTATACTACAGTGTACCAATGTACTGCAGTGTAACATGTCAGGAGTAATGTTTAATGCATACATGTCAGGTAGTGTAGCCGTCTAGCAATGATGCATTATAGCTGTTAGTAACACTGGGTGATTGTGTTCTCCATAAATGTTATCCATTTGTGTTGTAGGTGTACACGTGGCAGCAGGATGCTGGTCTGCAGTCATTCTCCACAAGGAGTATGGCACTGTGGTGATGCCATGGCTGTGACATATCTAGGGTACAGTTGAACATGTCACAGGTTTGTATAACAGTTATTGCCTCTGCTACATGGACAGGTGACCCTCTGGGACATGTATAATCTGCAATCTGACGTAGACCCATCCACATACACGCATACACTCTTACATGGCAACACTGGGACTAGACCCCTACCTAGGTATGTAGTGCTACTGAACTGTGTGGCTTTCATTGCACACACCACACAGCGTTCAGGGTGAGGTGTGTTCCAGGTTACACGTTACATGCAGAACATCTCCAGACATGTACAGTATGGAAATGGGGGATGTAATCGCTGTATAAGGACTGTAGTGTGACATACCATCATATACACATTAACAGACACATAACAGACAGACACACATCTGAGAGACCCGGGCCTATCAGTGCTAACTAACTTGTCTGTGTGTCCAATGTGTTACAGGTAGGCTGCACACAGCACATGCATAACTGGGCTGGATTTTGGTACCAGGTACCTGTATGGTTGATGGTGACAGTGGTCACCATAAAGTAGTACATGGGACATATACCGGGTGTACCATGGTGTAATGGCTGAGTACACAGAACCCACATCCCACAGTGGATATTGTACTCAATGGAACCCATGGTGACACTCTGACATACCCACCATCACACATTGCCCACGACTGCGATATAACCCATTGTATATCACAACAGTGGTACTACAGGGATATGCATCTAATGCACATGCCACAGGCATAGTAGGGTGTTGCAATGTCATGCCTTACCTATGGGCAGCAACAACACTATCTGTACTACTGTGGGGCAATGCGTACTGTAATAGGAGTATGTGGCCTTGGAATGCTGTACCCTACAGATACGCAGACATGCACACATACACACATTTGCCAAAACTCAATGAGTATCCCATGTCTATCGACCCATTTGTACAACACTGTTGTGCTGGTACTGCAAGGCTCATGTAGCCAGAAGGGAGAGGAGCATAACAGGGTACATGTAATGTCCGATACAGCAGTAGCCACATCTGACTATGGCAATGGGTGTTGCAGTGGTTGTGAAGGCCATCATGGAATGCCCAACAATAGGTGTACTAACACAGACACTGCTATCCTCAGTAATGCACATGGACACATGTGTCAGTACTGGGGTACATTGCTGTAGGTGGTCATAGCTGTGTACCTGGCTATTGTTCATTGAGAGATGGGTTGTGTAGGGATGTGTGTACAGTGGTATCATGCCACCTGCCATGTGCCAGCAGGCAATCTATCGACAGACACCACTGTGGTGACCCACAGGGTGAGAGTGACATGCATTAGCCAATCCTCCGAGTGCCTCCTGTACATGGCCACTGAGGTGATCCAGTTGACATGTATGCAACATGTATTACAACCCATGGTTAGTGTCTGTGATACAGACATGTACCCAAGCATGTTCTGCTGACTGTGGTAGTGTAGTGGAGGTACCAGTGGCATGTGGTGCGTACAGGGTGTTGTCTCCTATATGTGCCAGTTATTACACAGCTGGGCAAACATGTCAGTGTCAATCAAACATAGGTTGCATGTACGTATCCAAGCTTGATACCTGCCATCTGCAAATCTGTACAGGGGCTGACAGACATCAACTTGGCAAGTAGCTATACAGTAGGATGAATGTGTCAACAGATAGACGTTTGACAACAATATGTATGCCATTACTACATGTTGGAAGCCCTCACTAACATGTGCTGTACAGACGGTAGTCAGACATCAGCTTGGCAAGTAGCTATACAGTAGGATGAATGTGTCAACAGACAGACGTTTGACAACAATATGTATGCCATTACTACATGTTGGAAGCCCTCACTAACATGTGCTGTACAGACGGTAGTCGACTACAGTCACATTCAACATGTCGGATCATTATCCAGTAGGGGATATATACTGCGACAGAACTCACACACCAGGAACACGACAGTGAGTCCAGCTATGCCTGCAGATGTGCTTGTTGTCAGTACTACATTTAGCACTCTAGTCTTGCCTGGTAAAGCACTGTCAACAGTAGTACCGCCATGATACAATACATGTCAGTGTGACAGCACATACCCTTGGTTACTAACCCTGTATGTAACACATTCACATGAATAGCAGTGCGGTACAGGTCTCATATACTTGTGTGTCCCAGACATGACACTCATACCCCTTGTTACTGCAATGACAGCACATGGATGCATGTATTGTACGGGGCATTACATACACTTATTACAAATGTCATTACCCTGCTATGTTATTAGACTGGGAGGTGAGCACTGGTTACCAGGGCTAAGCCATGCTTAGCAGGTGTCAGCATTGCTGCAATATAACAGCTAAGCAGATTTGCACACTTGTAAGCAAAGCCTACATGGCGGAAGCGCCCGTACGTTTAACCATACCTTAGCACCGCTTAGCTTCACACAAACCCGTGCAAACGCACTTAAAGTTGCTCAAAACCGCCTTACCCACTATGTATCCAACAGCAAAAGTTCTGCCCAGCAATAAAACACACAGCCCTTGCAGGTCTTGAACCCAGGGCCCTGTACACTATAGTCACAACAATTAACCACTACGCCATGACCACTGTGAAGACAATTATTGTTTTTCCAATATATATCTGTCACTCATCTTCTTTTGGCTAGTCCCGTTAGGGGTCACCACAGCAGATCATGTGTTTCCATTTCTTCCTGTCATCAGCATCTTGCTCTGTCACACCAACAACCTGCATGTCCTCTCTCACCACATTCATAAACCACATCATAGGCCTTCCTCTTTTCCTGTTACCTGGTAGCTTCATCCTTAGCATCTTTTTCCCAATATATTCAGCATCCCTCCTCAGCACATATCCAAACCAACATAATCTTGCATCTCTGGCTTTATCTCCAAACCTTCCAACCTGGGCTGACCCTCTAATATACTTATTCCTAATCCTGTCCACTCTCGTCACACCCAGTGCAAATCATAACATCTTTAACTCTGCCACATCCAGCTCTGACTCCTGCTTTTTTGTCAATGCCACTGTCTCCAACCCATATAACACAGCTGCACTCACTACCCTCTTGTAGACCTTCTCTTTCACTCTTACTGGTACTCGTCTATCACAAATCACTCCTGAAACTATTTTCCACCCAATCCATCCTGCCTGTACTCTCTTCACCTCTCTTCCAAACTCACCATTACTCTGAACTACTGATCCCAAGTATTTAAACTCATCCACCTTTGCCACCTATATTCCTTGCATCCTCACCATTCCTCTATCCTCCCTCTCATTCACACACATATTCTGTCTTAAGTCCTGCTGACCTTCATTCCTCTTCTCTCTAGAGCATATCTCCATCTCTCCAGCATCTCCTCCACCTGCCCACTACTCTCACTACAGATCACAATGTCATCTGCAAGCATCATAGTCAACAGCGACTCCTGTCTGATCTCGTCTGTCAACCTGTCCATCACCACTGCAAATAAGAAAGGGCTCAGAGCTGATCCTTGATGTAATCCCACCTCCACATTAAATGCATCATTCACTCCCATTGCAGACTTCACTGCTGTCTCACTACCCTCCTACATATCCTGTACCATTCTTACATACTTCTCTGACACTCCCGACTTCCTCATACAATACCATAACTCCTCTCTAGGCACCCTGTCATATGCTTTCTCCAAGTCTACAAAAACACAGTGCAACTCCTTCTGACCTTCTCTACACTTCTCCATCAACACTCTCAGAGCAAACATTGCATCTGTAGTGCTCCTTCCTGGCATGAAACCATACTGCTGATCACTAATCATCACGTCCCTTCTTAACCTAGCTTCCACTACTCTTTCCCATAACTTCATGCTGTGACTAATCAATTTAATCCCTCTGTAGTTACTACAGCTCTGCACATCACCCTTTTTCTTAAAAATCGGTACCAAAACAATTTCTCCATTCCTCAGGCATCCTCTCACTTTCCAAGATTTCATTAAACAATCCGGTTAAAAACTCCACTGCCATTTCACCTAAACACATCCATACTTCCACAGGTATGTCATCTGGACCAACAGCCTTTCCATTCTTCATC
This sequence comes from Protopterus annectens, assembly GCF_019279795.1. Taxonomy (NCBI): domain Eukaryota; kingdom Metazoa; phylum Chordata; order Ceratodontiformes; family Protopteridae; genus Protopterus; species Protopterus annectens. Next base: position 1,467,052,718 of record NC_056729.1, read on the forward strand.
CTCTTCATAGCTATCCTTACTACCTCCTTGCTAATGCATTGCACTTCATGATTCATTATCCCCACATCATCCAAACTTCTCTCCCTCTCATTCTCTTCATTCATCAACCCCTCAAAGTACTCTTTCCATCTGCTCAACACACTCTCCTCACTTGTATGTTTCCCAAATTATCCTTTATCACCTTTACCTGCTGCACATCTTTCCTAGCTCGGTCCCTCTGTCTAGCCAATCGGTACAAGTCCTTTTCTCCCTCCTTAGTGTCCAACCTTTCATACAACTCTTCATATGCCTTATCCTTAGCCTTCGCCACCTCTGTCTTTGCCATGCGTCTCATCTCCTTATACTCCTGTCTACTTTCTTCATCCCTCTGACAATCCCACTTCTTCTTTGCCAACCTCTTTCTCTGTATACTCTCCTGTACTTCCCCCTTCCACCACCATGTCTCCTTGTTGTCCTTCCTCTGTCCAGATGTCATACCAAGCACCTTTCCAGCCAATTTATCTGTCACTACACATATTGATTAGTATTGAACTGCTTTGACTTCCACAAATGTGTAGTACTTGTCATTGATATTACTGCTCATAGGTTCATAGGTAGGTACTAGGCTATCGGCCCAAGGGCCTACGTAAGCCTAGCCAGCAAGGTACCATAGCTTACACCACCCATGATAGTTATTTTCCTGTGCCACTGTCCAGAGACACAGAAGTGATCCCCGGGGTGTATTTCCTATTTCCCATCCACTCATCAAGATTTTTCTTGAAGAGTGCTAATGAAGAACTTTGCTTGACATAGATGTCTAGCTTGTTCCAGAGTATAGGAAGTCTCTGGGACAGGAATCTATCCCTCCCGCGTGTCCTGTTCATTGTGGTGACAAGGTTTAGGTCGATAGAGCATGTAGCTTGGAGGGATTGGGATTTCTTTAGGTGTAGCATGTCCAACAGCTCTGGGTTTGACATAGCTTTATATGTTAGGCAGAGATCACCTCGGAGAAGGCGATGTGCTACAGAGTAAAGCTGGAGTTTTTTGAGGCGGTCAGTGTAGGGCATTTGTTTGAGGCCAGTAATCCTCTTTGTGAGGTACTTCTGTGGCCTTTCCAGCTGCTGCAGATGTCTTGTGAGGTACATTCCAAAAGGGGCGTTGTACTCTATAATGGGTCTAATGAGTGATAAGTAGAGGGGAACAATGACCTCTTTTTCCCTGGATGAGAACCCTTTTATGATTAGGTGTGCCACGTAGAAGGACTTCCTGACTACTGTGGCGATGTGACTATCAAAGGAGAGACTACTGTCCACCTGGGTCCCAAGGTCTCTTATCACGCATTCGGTGTTAAGTAGATTGCTGCCTATGTGGTTGTTCATGGGTACAGAGTTTTTACCAAAGGGGATGACGCTGCACTTTTTGGCATTGAGTTTGAGGCCATGGCTCTGACATCAGGCATCTGTCTCAGTGAGGCCCTTCTGTAGGATGTCCACATCATTTGCATCACATATGTTGTTATATAAAAATGTACACATATCAGATGCATACGGTGAGATACACCTGGGAAGTATGCACAACTGTGATGTTTACATATGACAGGAATATGGATATTTACATATACAGTTGATATATATCTACATGTACATACACATATATTCATACATATGTCTACATATCTGTATAGTATATTATATATATGGACATTTGTAGATCTCTTTGTATACACATAGGATGTGCATACACACGTATGAATGTATATATATATATATATATATATATATATATATAGTTTTTTTTTTATTTATTTTTATTTATTTTATTTTACATTTGTTGACCGGGCTAGTCTAACTGGATACATGTCCATTTTCAGCAGAGGCCCGGGAAGATAAGCTCCACTTGACAAGATTAATAAAACATAGACATAAACATAAAATGGTAAACATATAAATGTATGTACAAAAGTAATAGCAGATTATTACATTTCAATCGTTGAGTACAAAAATTGTTACAGAACATTATATAAATGTGCTAGTAGCTCTATTCTCAAGGAAGGAAGAAAAAAGAAACTAGGCCCGCAGTGATGATGATAGCAATGCCATTTTGGATTAGTCTGGGTTTGTACAGGGACATAACCAGTGTGTTTTGAGGTAAAGGTATGCACATCCTATGTGTACAGATATACCTATTTATATTGATATATATGTAGACATCTATAACTATATGTGCATACATACCTATTCAGATATACCTATTTATGTCGATATATATATATGTAGATATCCATAACTATATCTGCATATGTATCTATATCTGTATATGTGTAGCCATATATTGCTGTATATATGTATATATTTGAGTGTTTATATGAACACACACACACACATATATATATATATATATATATATATACCCATATATGTATGTAGATATGTATATGTATATATATGAATATATATATATATATATATATATATATATATATATATATATATATATATATATATATATACACACACACACACACACACACACACACACACACATATGTTTATCATATGTCCAGAACATGGAGTGGAGTCCTACCTCAGCACCAATAGTCCCAACCTCTTAGTGCAAGGGGATATCATATGTATTGCAGGTATATATGTAGACTGTTGCTACTGTAATAGGGGTTCTCTTAACAGACATGTATGTGGGAGGTCACATCTGCTTTTGACATGTGTGCCATTGGCTACTGACAGACATCCTAAGGACATCATATTACAGTACCACTGATAGCACAGTAATGATCCTGTGGACTACAGCACAGATATGACCAATGTATGTGGACAGTCTGGCACTCTGTGGTCAGTCCAGAGATGTACACATATCCCCTTCATGCGAGACATGTGGACCACGCCTCCCAATGTGGATGTTAATAGCCATGTACATGGGTATATCATGTAAATACTGGACTCCATATGCCCACACAGTTTATGCATGCACACATGCCAGTCTGTCCCGACACATAATACCTGGTGGCCACATACTACCCAGTAGTTAGTGACATGCATCTTTACAGAATCACACTGCTTTGTCAGAAATACACAACAGTTATGGTGGCCTGGCAGCAGTATGTCTTGCAAATAACTGGACATAACAGCACACTGGATAATTACACTAGGCTGCTAGGCATGTCACAAAGCACTGTGCAAACTATAGGCAGACTGCCACAACACTGGAGTACATTTTGTACGGGGGAATACACATGTACCTGAGATTACAGTGGGCTCTAGAAGCATGTCACAGCACAGAGTAAGAGACACCTGTGAGAAAGTGCATACCCACAACCAATGTAAACACAGCCACATATGGTAGGATACTATATGGACGGTCTGATAAACACCATCCACATATGTGCCACTCGCATACTAACCCTACATACACTGGGTCATGGCACAGTGTGGTCCGATGGCTGTCTGTGGTTTGGGACATGTGTGTGTCTGGCCCTACAGACATGTGAGCCAATAGGATACCATACACTGGAGAAGCATGTAACATCAGATAGAACAGGACCAAGAACAATGACATCTACAATAGTCTGTGCACAGCCCAAGGTACATATGCGCAATATACATACTGTCGACACAGACCCCAGTACTGTACACACAACCACAGAATTCCCAAGTTATGTCTTCAGAAACAACTCCTACTATACATAACATGTCTAGCAGTCTGATATCTGACAGGCTTGTTATCAGGTATGATGTCAATAAATAATGGTGTACAGAACATCTGCACCTCTTACTGCATGACATATGTACAAAGGTTGACAGACTTGTGGCTGGAGCTACGAACACTGGCCAAATATTGGGATGTTGCTGTGATAACCTTATACATTTACTGTCGTACCAGGGTTTATTGTGACATATGTCCTATGAGGGATATGAAGTCAGTAACTCTCATGGCTGTCACCATGTACTGACTGCAATCCTCACACTATGCTTCTGCAGTTCTCAGATAGGTGTTCTGTGAGTAACACAAGAAACAAAAGGCTCCACACACTGCCCAGTCTGCAGATGACCCTACAGATGGGCGTTTCCTCACAAACATAGCACTGTCATGACAGGTATTAAAACATGTAGACCAGCCATATCCACACACACCCTGTTAAACCGACATTACTCCAAATGCAGAATAGCAATACTTACATTCTGTAGTCATGTCTGGCACATACCCCTCCTGTCTGTTGGCCTGTTTCCACAGTGTATGTTGTTAGAGGTAAATCCTAAAACCATTTGTGATGCTGTTTGCCAAACACCAAATTTAGGTCCTGATCACAGTGAATGAAAAGGCCCAACAGCAACATGATGTTCCTAGATATTGGAGTGTGTTTCCATGCAAATGGCTATGGGAATGTTACCACAACTGTTCCTCATGCAATCAGCTAGAGGAGGACTGCAATTAGTGCAGAGGCCATCAGCTGATCATGAGCATCATTTACAAAACACAAGCTGCTGCCTAAGCAAAGCAGGTGTACTTCTCCACATCCACCAGAGAGGGAGTGAGAGAGACAGACAGCAACAAATTAAGTCAGGGAGGGGGTGGGAGAGTAAAGCCTAAGCATGTTTGTGTCACACACCTACCAGTACGGGGTTTCAAACCCCTGACTATGTATTGCTATCACATGTCTCTGCAGTTATTGCATGCACCACATAGCTTACATGTTGGGAGACTGTCCAAAGGTATATGTGATGGTGAGCGACATCTGCAACAGTGATATAGTTGAGATACGGTAGGTGTATTACATGTGCCTGTCCACATGAACAGGGGTCAGCGTCAACACAGCCACACTCTCTCAGGGAGTCACACACATTGACACACTTGGCAGGGTCAGGAATACACTTCCTAACTAGTTAGTTTGCCACAATACAGTAATGCGCAGGTATCACATGCACCACAGGGGTTATCCGGAGGTTATATGGGCAAAGGGTATGTGAAGGTGTCTGACATCAGACAGCATGCTTCAGTATGCCAAAGGGAGTTGTAGTGAGTGTGAATTGGTTGAAATCATACACCACACACACAGACACAGGGTGCCAGTACTGACATGCATGGGTGCATTGCTTCACAGGTGTGTACTGGTTGACTGTACCAGAAGGCTATGCAAGGCTAGGTGAAGGGTATACCTTGGCATCAGGCCACATGACAATGGTCTGCAGTGTGGCGTAGGGGTGTAGTGTCTGGATTAGCTCACACAGGTGGGTACTGTATTCACCATCCAGTCACCTGGGTTACTATTGTGTGTGGCCAGTGCTGTGCAATGCTTGCCATGTATACGTTCTATAGTCCATGACATGGACAGTGTCTGGGATGTGCACATGTCCCACATGCATGTACAGTGACATGTGGAACTGTACCTGGGGTGTCCGGCCCATGTTGTGTACACAGATTGCTATCGGATGTGCCAGTCCTGGCCTCATGTGGTGGGAACTGGTAATGGACAGCAGGTTGACCCTGCACCTACACTGATAGCATGATACAGGTATTCCCTGGTGTCAGTGGCATCTGTCCATACAGGGCATGTGTTTAAGGCAGGGTATGTCCTTTGTGGGTCACATTTGATGGCACCACAGTTGCTGCAGGTGTCCATTGGGGAATATAGTGAAGGTGCACTGTCTGCAATTACGTGCCTATTGTACTGATGGACAGGGTGCCATGCCCTCTGCAGTCCACTGCAATCACACCATGGTTACTATCTGTGGGCAATATGCAGGGTACTACCAACATAGCAGTTGTTGCCTAGGCAAGTGTGTTTGTGTAAGAGACATGGGTTGAGAGTGTTCACTGGGTAATACAAGGGTTGCTTACTTTGTTCGCCAGGCCTTGATGTCACATGTAGGGGGTATGGATTGGCACCCCAGCTTCTCAGCTATTTGACATCTGTTTTCCTTGTAAGGTGGGCACTGTTTCATATAACAGGGCCACCACATAAGAAATCTGCAAAACCCACTCCACAATGAGTCCAGTTACACACTCACAGCCCCATCCACACACGATACGAATGACAAACACAGACACACACAGTTGCCATGTCTGGAATTAGAACTCCTACCTAACTAGCTTATCACACTACAGCACTGCGCAGTTATAGAACGTGCCACAGATTACTAGGCTAATCCTTTCCCAAAGGCGTATTTCAAAGTGAATGACATCAGCAGGCTTGACAAAGTAGGGCATCTGAATTGTAGTGAGCGTGACTAACCTAAAAAGCATTGCTCCCTACACAGACAGAGACACACACACACACACACACACACACACACAATTGCCATGTCTGGGTTTAGAACTCCTACCTAACTAGTTTATCACATTACAGCATTACGCAGTTATAGGACGCGCCACAGAGATTACTGGGCTAATCCTTTCCCAGAGGTGTATTTCAAAGTGACCGACATCAGCAGGCTTGCCATAGTAGGGCTATGGGAAGGGCAGTGTGTGTGCATGGGCCATAACCCATTCATGTAGAGAAAGACACCACACTCAGGCACACACAGGTTTATATTCCACAGGTACGTGTATACAACTGCTAGATGGCTACTGCCTTGTACAGCCATGTTGCACAGCTAGCACTAGCAACACAGAGTCTTTAATGTTGAAGGATACCAGTGGTTAATTTCTACAGTGAGTGACATTTACACATCATGTGGTTGTAGCCATTTGGCTGTGTGCTGGGTGGGACAGGCCTCATGATGGAAGGCTTTTTGTCACTACCACTCTTCCACACATCTATGTATGTGTAATTTTGGCATATTACAGTGTGTTGTCCTTGGATATATATGTGTATATTCCTATCTAATGTGTGTGCAAAGCATGACTGGTGCATACTGAGGAGTGTATGCACTAACATCTGCAACTGTCAGACATGTATGCTCCACTGTTGTTGGCAGTCATAGGCTTCATTTGTTTAAGTGTGTGAGCATGCCCAGTATGCCCTTCTGTATTGAATGTGTGGATCCATTCCAGGTAGATTGTACTCCAGTGTAGACCTTTGTGTTCTATGCCTACAGCTAGCAAACTGTTTCTGCAGGATATCTGTATATCGGTTGGCAATATGGGGTCAAACTGTGCAAGGGATAGTTAGTACTGTAGGTGATTGTGTATGTGCTGCTTCTGTTACATGGTACTGGTGTTAGCAGAGATATTCAGACATGTGTACTGTTATACACTGTGATGTTTTATGTCCTCAAGTACTGTCAGGTAGACATTTTTGCTCGCACTGATGTCCTGAGGAACACGGTGAATGCAGCTTTGTCCAGGATTGTGGTCAAACACCTACATATTCCTAGAAAGTTATGCCATTCTGGAGGGGGAGCTGCAGACACTTGCTGCTGGGTCTGTGTAACCAGTTCAGCACCTTGGTACAGTGATAGCAGAGGATCTCATACTTGTACATCCATCAACGTGACAGTATGGCCTTATCTTGCTGTGGCAATACCTCACAACTGTACAGATTCACACAGGTTACCCAGATGCAGGAGTTATGTCAGGACATTACCCCCTATTGTGGTGTATGGGCAGGTTTGTAGCCACCCATTTTTGTGTTTGCAGCCAGGGATAATATGTGCACACGGCTTTGTTTCGGACTTTGCACATTCCATGCTGCCCATGCTCCCACCCCACCCTCTATTATTCTATCCTCTTCCATACATTGCACAAACATTCTCTGATACTTTCCCTATAGTTATCACCTTATCACAGCTGTGTTTTGGTGTTGGTCCACAGTTCATGCAGTGGGACATGGTGGACATGTTACTGTGGTTTGTCCACATTGTCTTGCATATGGGTTATGTGGAGTGTGTTATGTTGTTATTTGGGTGTCCATGACACAACATACATTGGCAGTACGGGTGAGACGCAGGCCTTTGGCAGAGGCCTGCAGGCCACTTGGTGGTGATGCAGGCCAACTGTAGCAGGCCTTTGCATTCTGTCAGTCCTACAGTACCAGACTTCCATACAGTATATTTCCCTGGGGTGACTGGGTAGGTGTACTAGGTGTTCATGCCAATACTTTCTATCAGTATTGATCAGGTGGTGTGAATGCTGGCAGGGTGCTGCTTACAGCTAGGGACACACCTGCGTGGGACACCTGCACTGCATGCTGCATTCTTTCGCTATTGCCACACACAGGTGAGGGACATATTGTACCCTTTCCCAACAGCAGGGATAAGACCAGAGAGGTATCTGTAGGTGGTGGTTGGGTGAGCTGGGTGCATATGTGCTACATACACTACTTGCATCTGACTCACAGATATGTATGGGGCATTCCAGTTATGCTGGCTTGTGCAGGGACATCAGCTGTTTCTCAATGCATCAGTCCTATCACCTTTGTGATCTGCAAGTGTTCGGCCAGATGACATCGATATTCCCTACTACAAGCCCAGATAATGTGATGCATACCTGTATGTACCATTCCAAGGGTGTGTCCATTTCACAGTTACACATTATACACTGTATGTCTGGGGTACTTTTCCCTGTGTACTGCTTGTATATCTAGCCCAAGAGTCATGTCATGTCCATCTTTCAGATGGCAACACATATTACCGCCGTACATTTACAATGGCTTACTGCTAGAATGTGTTATACTGGGGAGCATTATCTTTGGCACTGCAGTTGTGTGGACTTGGCCCTATCATCGGCAGTAGCGAGCAATGGCCACCAGGTCAAACCTCAACATGCATACATACTGACCATTCTCAAACAATATGAAACACACCAACCTAACACACGCATACCTGCATATTGTACAGATGCTACAATCTATCCTGCTACCTTGGCCACCTCAGGTCATCTATTGTACAGATGCTACAATCTATCCTGCTACCTTGGCCACCTCAGGTCATCTGTGCTCCACTGGTATTATACCTACACATACATGTTATTACATGTCCACATTGGACTGGAAGGGGGGGGGCACACCTGAATGTTCCAACGTGTCTACATTGGATTGGGGGGGCACACCAGACTGTTAACATTTCTACATAGGATTGCGGGGGGGGGGCACACCTGACTGTTACTACATTTGTACACAGGATTGGGGGGCACACCTGTTTCTACATTTCTACACAGGATTGGGGGGCACACCTGACTTTCTACATAGGATTGGGGGGCACACCTGACACTTGTACACATTTGCTATGATTGTACTGGTATGTCAGGTACTCCATTTCATTCTGTATTGTAACCTATCATGCTGACTAGAGGCATATCAGTGTACTACGGGTCTTAGGTTTGATTGACCTACATATCAGTTTCTGACTTCTTACCCTTCAGAACTAACATCCCACTGCCTGGCCTGATGTAGTCTGTCTGTGTAGGCCTGGGGGGGGGGGGTTACCCATAGCCATCATTCAGAGGCCTTAGCTCGGCCTTTGTTTGTGTTTGTCTACACCTGTCCTGCTGGTTGAGACTGTTGTTGGGTATATGAGCCTCCAAGACTGGCATGTGTGTCTCATATGGACACACATGTGGCCCAGCACATTTCCTGCAGTGGGTTTTGTCACCATCTGTAGTACTGGCTACTATGGAGACACCAGTATCTGTTACAGATCACATGCTGCCACTATAGGTGTCTACTATCTGCTGGCATCCCATTCAGCCACCCGATTCCCTTGCATGCTCACATCCATACCATAGATACAAGTAACAACACATACTACTCCATTCAGCAATTGGTAAGAAGAGTGACTTACCTTGTGGGTGTGCCAGTATTGAGGATGCTGCTGGAGGGCTTCCTATGTCGGATGCACATAGTACACTCCCCATACATGGTTGAGCACAGGTAGTGTCATGTTTGGCATCCCTTTTACTGTATGTGCGAGTCAGAGAGAGAGGTGTCATTCCCTGGGTCCCTCCTGTGTCAGTGTATGTGCTATGCATTGCCTCTTTGCTAGGGCGTACTGGCCACGTCTCCTTCTGCCTATTGGGGCAGGTTCAGGTTGTTCCGCCTCCCAGTCACTCTGTGCATCTGCAGGCCTTGGCAATGGTGGGGGGCTGTGTGGCCCTGCCCCGTGCTGTTCCTGCTGCAGCTGTTTCCGCAGGATCACATTGTGTAGCATGGCATATACGATGACAATTTGAATACATGTAGCTGGGGAGTACTGCAAGGCTCCACCGGATGTGTCCTGGCACCAGAACTGTGACTTGAGCATCCCAAACACACGCTCTATTATAATTCTGGTCTGTGCATGTGCCTCATTATGGAGTTCTTGTTCGGGTGTGTGTGCATTTCTGATGGGTGTCATTAGCCACAGCTCCAGTGCATAACCAGCATCCCAGTGCATAACCAGCATCCCCCACTAGGTGACCATAAGGGATGTCCCCACTGGCAAATCTCTGGTACAGCTGCATCAGATGTCAGATGTGGGAATCGTGGTGACACCTTCTAGGGCAGTCAGTACACACATTCATTATTATGCCCTGGGCATCGTACATGACCTGGCAACTGATGGAGGGGAAGCCCTTGCGGTTGATGTAGACCATACCCCGCTCACTGGGTGGTGCTTTGATGCATATGTGTGTGCAGTCTATAGTACCCACTACCTCAGGGTATTCTGCGATTTGGTGGAAGAGATGCATATTACTGGCCAATGCCTCACAGGTGTTGGGGAAGTATATGTGCTCACCGACATGTGCTGACATAGCATCCAGGAACTGGTGGAGTACCCTGGATGCTGATGCCTGTGAGATCCCCATGATATCCCCAGTTGGCCTTTGGAAGGTACCTGTGGCTAGTATTCTTAGGCCTACACATACCTTGGTATCCACTGGGATGGGTTTCCCTCGGTTAGTTGTGTGTGTCAGATGTGGCCGGCACAGCTCAACAATTTGCTGTAGGAGGTTCCTGTCCACCCTACAGCACTCCACTATCTCCAGCTCATGTAGCCCCTGGTAGGTTACCCTGGGTCTGTACACTCTTCTCCGTCTGCTCACTGTGGGCTGGTCGACAGCATTCTCATCCTCACCACCCTCAGCCTCTTCCACATGTTACTGCAGCCCCTATCATTTTGTTGTTTTTGTTTGTTAAAATTTCCCTGCTTGTATACACCGGTGCTGTAGAGTATGTGGGAAAGGTGTTTGCATAGTTTATAGTAGTGTTCTGGGCTGGGCTGGTCTGCTGCCTGTGTAATTGGCTGATTCTGATGCATTTCAACTGCCAGCTATGCTAGATCTCCTAGATTACCATCCTACTGCTGTTTTCCCTTCCCATTGCCTTCCTGTTTAAGCCTGGGGGCGTGCCGCACAAACGCAGTGCTCAAATGTGCATAGAGCTGCTATTTCCTGGTTTACTTTTTCTTTTCCTTTAAAACCCAGTGCGTGGTACACACACCCGCTTAGGCAATGTAAAGTGTGCCAGACAGCCTCAGACACACCCCCTTGCTTAGCTCTGCTAAGCTACGGGCAATCCCGAGCCATAGCGCTCCAATCCACTTACAGTATGCCTGACACACCCCCTATGATGTTAGCTAACTCCTAGGCTTGCACCCAGCTATTCCTGCACTTACACTGTTGGGTGCTGACTAGTATTGAGGGCAAATCTGGGATTCAGTATCATTCCCCTCATTTGCATAGGATTGCCTGCTGATGCATAGTTGCAGGTCCCACACTGAGCATACCCCTTAGCAACCACTATTCACTGGCCATGTTTTCTTCTACCTGCCATCGAGTATAATGGCAAAATAGTGATTTTGGTTAGAATGCTTATTTCAGTTTTTTTTTTTTTCGCCTAATCCTTTTTGCACGCCACTGCCCTATGCTTAAACAGCCGAAACTGGCTAAAATAAAAAAAAGTTATTTATTTATTTTTTAATATGGCCATTGGCATGCTTTACACGTTATATACACCCTTTATTTGGAGCGGTCATGGCTCCGTTTTGTAGTTTGCATAAATGTACTCGGTTAAAAACAGAGTACATTTCTGCTGATTACACTAGTCCTGCTTGGCTGGTTGCCAGCTTCCTGGTTCGCAAATTCACCTCATTTGCATGTTTTTCACCTGCAAATGGGGTAATTTGCATACTGGAGCTGCATCCGTGCAGGAGCGTTCGTGCACGTCCCTGCAGCTTATTCCTGGATCGCACGGCGGACATATTCCCTGCTGGAGCTCCTGCACTAGTCCTGCACACCATGCAGGGCTTGCTGAATCCGGGGGTATGTGTTCTTCCCCAAACCAAATAAGCAACTACTGTATTAGTCACAGCAAGGAATGTGCTTGCCACAGTTACATTTCACTTTTACTGACACACCTATAACAGTGAAGACAGCAATATACAGTAAAGGAAGAAAAAAAAAAATCCCCAGTGCTTCAGAGACTGCAACTGGCAGTACAGGAAAGTGTTCATAATGCCAATAGATGTCTGCACATACAAACATGACAAGAAAGTTCTGAAAATGGCACTGATGTATATACCTCTTTTACTAGCACTCTGACATGTGCCGGACATACAAATCACAGCCTGAGCTTTTGGTAGGCTATCCAGACAGATGGGACCTTTGTGGGGAAGGTTGCAGATGTTAAGAATAGTGCAACAGTGATGCACTAAGAACATTAAGTGCATAAACATAGTCAACTACAATATCGGACATTTTTTCAGGGTGCGAGGTAGTCCAGCTGTATTTAGTTCAGTTCTCTTTAGCAAAACCTAAGCCAAGTCTGGCGCAGATCAACATAAAATGAACAAATAATAAGAGTTACAAAATTACAGGTTGTACTTCAGCAAATGATAGGGGGAATAGAATGCACAACTGCAGTTCTTGTTTAAAGTCTACCTGTAAAGCCACATTGTCTGCATACAGCAGCTTTGTTGATCTCTCCCCACCGACCTGTTTGCTAATGTAGTCCCATCAGCAGTATTAACAGCAGTACACTCACAGCTGAACCCTGATGCACACCCATTCCCACTGGGAAACCCTGTGCAATTCTGAACCCAGTTATAATTGTGTCACTGGATCCTTATATATAGCTTACACTAATTCTACCAAAGTTTCTGGGACGTTGTACAATCAAAAGAGTGTCCAAATCGGCTTTCTTGGCACCATGTCAAATGCCTTCTCCAAGTGTAAGAGTGCCCAGCTGTACTTTTTCCCCATCAATAGTTTATTTAACTATCCGTCTCTCAGCAAAAATTGGGTAGCTTGTACAGCTTCCTGATATGAATCCAAACTAATCATCCCCAATGCTCATCCCCAATCTTTCTTTCTACTGCTTATCACCCTCTCCAGAATGTTTATGCAGTGTGGCAGGAGTTTGATACTTCTACATTGCCCATACTTGTGAATATCCCATTCTTATTATCCAGTTATCTGGGATACACCTCTCTCTCCATAATGCTGTGAGTACGCCTTGGAGCCATTTCTTCACTAACTCACCCAACATCTTGATCATATCTGCTGTGAACTTATCTGAGCCTGTTGCTTTCTCTAGCTGTTTTCCTTAGTGTTGTTCTTTCTTCTTCTATGGTGAGCTCCTCCTTTTCTCATCATAGCCTGTGTCTAGAGCAGTACAGCTTCTGTGAGATCTTCTTCATTTATAAGCTGCTGAAAGTACTCCTATCTCCCTTTGATGTCCTGTGGGCTGCAGAAATACCTTTCAAAAAGAATCACATGCCTAAAGCAAACGCCTTATGCTTACCATCTAAAGAAACTCCAGCTATACTCTGTCGCATATCGCCAACTCAGAGGCGATCTCCGCCTAACATACAAGGCCATGTCAAACCCAGAGTTATTGGACATGCTGCACTTAAAGAAATCCCAATCCGTCCGAGCCACACGCTCCTGGGATCTAAACCTTGTCATCACGATGAATAAAACATACTGGAGGGATAGGTTCCTGACCCAGAGACTCCTCATACTCTGGAATAGGCTGCCCATACATACCAGGCAGAGCGTCTCAATGGCCCTCTTCAAGAGGAACCTTGACGACTGGATGGGAGATAGGAAATTCACCCTGGGGATCACATCAATACCCCTTCTAGACAGGGGTCCAGGGAAGTAAATATTTGTGGGAAGCAATAGCTAGGCTTGTATAGGCCCTAGGGCCAACAGCCTAGTACCTACCTATGAACTACTGATTGCGTGCTTAGGACCTTATTATTAATGTGATAATTTGTGGGGACGTCACTCTCCCCAAAGGGGATGATGATGCATTTTTAGCATTCAGTTTGAGGCCATGTTTCTGGCACCAGTCATTTGTTTGGACGAGACCCTCTTGGTGGATGTCCACATCACTAGGGTAATTGATGACAGCACCCAGCTTGCAGCCATCTGCAAACTTGGTCAACCATAGCCCACTGGTTTTGGCCTGCACCTCAGAAAAGTATATGCCAAACAACAGAGGCCCCAAGACTGATCCCTGGGGTACACCACTCATTACAGGTATACTGCTCGAGGTGGCTTCCCCTATTTTGACTAGGTGGGTTCTATCAGTGAGCCAGTTTGCTACCCATCTAGTATCATATGGATTGACGCAGAGGTAACCTGTAAATGATTCATCTCCCAGGCCCCTGCTTACACTTATCAAGGGCATCAGAACTTGTCAGAGATTTGGGATGCATGGCTAGGCTTAAAAAAGGTCCCTGTGGTTGTTAGCCTAGTAAACACCTATGAACCTATGCCTAGTTGAGAGTTTATCTATTATACCTGAGTAAGGAATAGTACCGAAGGCTTTGGCCAAGTCAAGGTAGGCAGTGTGCACCATCTTCCCCTTGCCCATGGCTTTGGTGACTGTCTCAAAGAAGTCAACCAAATTTAACAGGCATGACCTCTCCTTGACGAAACCAAACTGTGTGGGATCAAGCATTTGGAGGTTGCCAATGTCCTTGTTAATGAGGTCCATGGCCTTGCAGATCAGGCTAGTTAGGCTGATGGGTCTATAATTTCCTGGATGGGTGGACAGTCCACCTTTGTGCAAAGGGATGACAGTGGCTGTCCTCCACTCAGCTGGGATGAAGCGGGTACTCAGGCTTTGGTTGAATAGGGTGCCTAATGGTGCTACAAGTTCCGGTCTGAGTTCATTTAGGATGCAACCTGGGATGTTATCAGGTCCCATGGAGGCTATATTTTTTGCCTTTGAGAGGGCAGTGATGACTTGCTCCCTAGAGATAGAGGGGAAATGGTACTGGAGATGTCCTGATTTACTGATGGGGGGACAGAGGGGTGAAGTTTTCAATTAACCTGTCTGCCAACAGGTTGGTTATATCTACAGTGTTTGTGTATGTGGTGCCCTTGACCACTAGTTCTGAGCAGATCACTAGTTCTGAGCTTCCTTTGAAATTGAGAACATAAGTGAAGAAGGCCTTATGACTGTCTTTAGTAGATGTGGCCAGTTTGGACTTTAAGTTCGCTTTGGAGGATTTAATTTGTGCTCTTATTTGCTTGTTCAGACTAAGAAGAACTTGCTTCCAGTTAGAAACCTGCTCCTTCTTGGTCCTGGACAGCAATTTTTTCCCTTCATTATAGAGTTTATTTACTGCAGATGTCCACCAGACAGGTTTACTCTTCCTTGAGGAGGATGATTTCATCCTGGTCGGGTAATCCTGATTCCATGCATCTATATAAATGCTCGTATAGTACTCTGGTGTAGGTTTGGACATATGTGCCAGTTCCTATGGAGGGGGAGGAGGCTGTGAAGTTGTTTATACCTTCCCTCAGGAGGTTGTAATCAGCTTTGGATACGTTTTTCTGTTTGACCCTAGCTGGGGTCCAGGGATTCCTTGATTTCGTCAATGTAAATGTCTTGGACCAGTTGGTCCACACCCTCACAAGAGCTGAAAATATCTTGGACTTGGTATTAACCAACATGAGTAACCACTGCAGCATCCCTACACTGTCATCATCCCTGGTAAGATCCGACCATAAAGCAGTGACTTAGTGACCGCTTTATGGTCGGATCTTACCAGGGATGATGACAGTGTAGGGATGCTGCAGTGGTTACTCATGTTGGTTAATACCAAGTCCAAGATATTTTCACCTCTTGTGAGGGTGTGGACCAACTGGTCCAAGACATTTACACTGACTAAGTCAAGGAATCTCTGGGCATTTTTTTTGGCATGAGTATTTCTTCCAATCTATGGTTGGATAGTTAAAGTCACCCAGAATCAGGGTAAAGGGTTGAATCTTGATAGATTCGAAGAAGTCCAGATAGGTGGAGTGGGCATCTTGAGTCAAAGTTGGAGGCCTACAGCTAGGTATGATTTGAATAGGGGTCTTGTCAGTTGTTAACTGCACTTGGAGTGTCTCCTGTGTGTCATATCGTTTGACCAGCCTGGAGGCATGTATGTCTTTTATACATATATCGCAACTCCACCTCCTTTTGCTTTGCTACCCAAGGTTTGGGGTCTGAATATATAATAGGATGAGTAACCTGGTATGGGTGGTGTGCTCTCCGCAGCTTTTAACCAGGTTTATGTGACTGCACAAATGTCAGCATCTACCAGGGTTAAGAATG